>NC_042997.1:191477641-191690141 GCF_006345805.1 Octopus sinensis | reverse complement strand
ATACCTTGTGTAGTATGGAGAAAAGAGTTAGCAGTAATTAAACACTGTACATGGGTTGCTAACACAATGAGTGACTATAGAATATTTGGATAGGTTACCTGAAGCTACAGAATTGCTATGTTTTTGTTGTGGCTGAGTAGCCCTGATCAGCTTTACTAGACTGAGTGTGTAGCATAGAGACAGTTAATTGAATTGCTATGTTTGAATAAGTTTTGGTCTGTTAGAGACAACAATAACTTATGAGAGATTTATCTCAGCTGAGTTGAGAAAGTGACACAATATTGCCAGTTGTATGCAGGAGAGATGATTTAGGCCTCTCCCACCAGCTTGATGATGTAAAGATAATGTTGCATTTGAGTTGGTGATATCTGTAGTAGAAATATATTTACAGTTACCAGCATCGCCTTAGTGGCACTTGTGCCCCGTGCTAGTAGGGTGCTAAGAGTACCATACGAGCGTAATCGTTACCAGAGCGACTAACTGGCTTCCATGTTGGTGGCACGTAAAAGGCATCATTCGAGCGTGATTGTTACCAGTGTCGCCTTACTGGCACTTGTGCTGGTGGCACGTGTAAAAACATTCAAGTGAGGTAGTTGCCAGTACTGCCTGACTGGCCCCCGTGCCGGTGGAACGTAAAAGCACCCACTACACTCTCGGAGTGATTGGCATTAGGAAGGGCATCAAGTTGTTGAAACTCTGCCAGATCAAGATTGGAGCCTGGTGCAGCCATTTGGTTCGCCAGCCCTCAGTCAAAGCGTCCAACCCATGCTAGCATGGAAAGCGGATGTTAAACAATGATGAGTGAAGTGGTTAGCTTACTCATCAATTGAGATGTACAGAAGCATAATCAATCTCAGTATGAAAGAATAGGCATTGATGCAACAATGAAAATGTCCTCAATGATGTGATTGGTGTCAGATGTCTACCAATTTCACTCAGAAGGCACTGGTTGGCTTGGGGTTATTATAGGTGATGACCAAGGTACCACATATTTATGGAGCAAACCTCTTAACCATTCTGCTATACCCTGTGTGCTTATATATCCAATATCCAGGGTTTCATCACTCCTGAAGGTTGAACCCACCTCCTTGGACTCCTTCCACCACTGCCTGTCTCTGGCTAGTTGTGGCCATGTAGGCTCCAGGTAGTAGGTGAGATCATCTTGGCCTCTTGAACTTATCCATGGTTTTGGTGTCCATTCTGTCACTCTGATAGTCCATCTCTTGTCCTTCAACTGTGCGATGTGGCCAGCCCATCTATACTTGCTCTCCTTAATGGTTCTTATGTTGTTAACTCATGCTATGTATGTATATATATATATATATATATATATATTAGAATGTTACAATTTGCAAGGTGTTTTATCTGATGAGCAGCAAAACTGCATAAACCTTAGATGCTGGTTTGCTGTCCTTGGAAATTCTAAGTATTACAAAATAACAAACTCTGACTCTGCTCTCAAAGCAATGAGTAGTTTTCTTAATTTGCAAATACCATTGCTCTGTAAAGATACCAGTGATACTGTGTGTGTGTGAATATATATGTATATGTACACACACATACATGCACACACACAGCGTTGAAGGCGTATATAGTATAGAATGCATATAGATTATCTGTTGTCCTATATAGCTTAGTGATATATTATTTTGGTAAAGGTATGCAATTACATGGCATGTAATACTTTTTTAATTGGTGTTTGCTTTCTTGGAAGAAAAGCTTTTTTTTTGGCATTTGCACATTAACTCTTTTTGACCCACCAACTCATGCTCTAATTTTTCTCATGAACTTAAATCAAACCCCCTTCTTCAACTACTCACCATACCTCCACATACTAAACTGTTGACCAAGACCATCTTGGGCATATTCCTTCCTATCCTTCACACAGTCAAAAATCATCACTTCAAATCTTCCACAGCTGTACAAATTAAGAATGAGGCGATTTGGTGCCCTTAGCTGAACATTCAGTTTGCTTTGGTGACAGTACCCTTTTGATGCTGGAAGCAAACTAGCACTCATGCATCTGCAGAAATATGCACACCATCATCATCATCTGACATTTGCTTTCCATGCTGGCATGAGTTGGATGGCTTGACAAGACTGCACCAGACTTCTACATCTGTTTTTGAATGCTTTTTACAGCTGGATGTCCTTCCTAACACCAACCACCCCACAGAGTGGACGCAGTGCTCTTTACAAGGCATATAAAGATAATAAAAAGTGAGAGAGACATTACAATTTGATAATTGAGTATAACTGACATAAACACTTTTCCTCTCCTCATACACAAAGAAATATACATAAACGGAAACAGGTTAAGAGAAGCATTAAAACCACTGATGTCAAATAAGTCAGCCTTTCAATAAGTGGCATCAAAACGGCTGTGACAGAATCTCTAATATCCTAAGAATATTTGCATGCCGGCGCCATGTAAAAGACACCTGTGATGGTGCTATGTAAAAAACACCCAGTACACTCTCTAAAGTGGTTGGTGTTTAGGAAGGGCATCCAACCATAGAAGCTTTGCCAAAACAGACAATTGGAGCCTGGTGCAGCTCTCTGGCTTGCCAGTTCTTGTCAAGCCATCCAACCATGCCAGCATGGAAGATGGACATTAAGTGATGAAGATGATGATTACTACAATGTCTGGAAGAAATATCCCCATCCCTATTGGCTGTGGTGGTTTTAACCAGCTTTAACATGCAAGTTTACCATCCATAAACCAGTGTGTGCTTTTGTACACTGCACATCCTGCAAACATTTCTATTCACCTCAAATTACTGCTGGACCTGGTTTCTTGCCAGAAAAACCTCTATGAATCCTTTTTGACCCATTACTTCTATCACAAATACTCCACATGCAGTACTTCATTGGAGACAACTTTCATTAATTTCGATCACTTTAAAATTAGAACTATATATTATAGAACCAGGGGCTTCCTGAGGCAGGTAGATATTAAAACTATTAAGGGTTTGCTTGCTGTCACCTTACAGTGTTCATTACAGTATAAATGATAATTTTTCTTTATTCCTCTTTAACCTTCTGCACAAAGGGGTCATACACATGCAACCTAGACAACTCATGTGAATCCTATGGTGCTGCTATGAGAAAAAAAAAAGAAAATAAAGCAACAGAAGCAGTTTTGATACCGAAAGTTAATATTTATCAGCACCTAAAAGTGGATATTGTGTGAGAACACACAATACTGTGATAGTTACCTTGAGAGAACCTCATGTATGGTTTTGTAGTGCATATACCGCCTGACTGGCCCTCGTGCCAGTGACACGTAAAAGCACCCACTACACTCTTGGAGTGGTTGGCATTAGGAAGGACATCCAGCTGCAGAAACCTACCAGATCAAGATTGGAGCCTGGTGCAGCCATCTGGTCCGCCAGTTCTCAGTCAAATCATCCAACCCATGCTAGCATGGAAAGTGGACATTACACGATGATGATGATGACATCGCTAACGTGACTTCCACTTATAAATGGTGATAAGTATTACCTTTTGATATTGATACTGCTTCTAGCACTTTAATTGTATTCTAATAATCCCACTGGAGGCCAAAGTCACATGATCTGGTAGTCCTGGTGGTGGTGACGGTAATGATTGTCTCCTGCTTGCAATGTGAAGATTGCTTATACACACCACAAAACCATATGAGAGGTTCTCTCATTGTAACTGCCACAGTATTGAGTGTTCTGACACACCGTTCACTTTTAAATGGGGATAAATATAGCCCCAAAACATTTTTCTGTTAGGGCATGACAATCTTTACTCCTTTGACAATACAAAGATATAGTTAGTCACTGCAGATATCTAGAAGTCAATCTTTGAAAACCGCTTACCCAACATTCTTCCCTACTATATCGACCCCTTTGGAACTTCTTTCCCCACCCAAACTTTCCCTATGATCAGTGATTTGCAGCTGAATGTGAAACTCATCAAGTGAACTAGTCTAGTACCAAGTCCAGGATACAATTTCTTCCTCTGGACTAATACCATAAAACAATAAAACAATTATGTCAAAGGCAATGTAATTATCTAAAGGTGTGCTGGACACAGTTTAAGCTAGTGTTAGTCATTTCTTACTCAACCCAATGATGTATTATAATAGTTGACTAAAAGGCCAATTGAATGATTTACTGTTTGTCTTACACATGACAAACAGATTTTTATATATATCTTTTTTTCACTTGTTTCAGTCTATGGCCATGTTGGGGCATCACCTTGAAGTCAAATGAATTGACCCCCACTATCATCATCATCATCATCATCATCGTTTAGCGCCCGTTTTCCATGCTAGCATGGGTTGGACGGTTCAACTGGGGTCTGTGAAGCCAGAAGGCTGCATCAGGCCCAGTCTGATCTGGCAGTGTTTCTATGGCTGGATGCCCTTCCTAATGCCACTACTTTTTTTAAAATCCTGGTACTTACTCTATCAGTCTCTTTTTCCAAACTGCTAAGTTATGAGGACATAAACACACAAACACCAGTTGTTAAGATGGGGGTAAATGCAGACACACACACACACATACATATAACAGGGTTCTGTGTTTCCATCTACCATATCTACTTATAAGGCTTCTGTTGGCCTTAGGCTTTAGTGGAAGATGCCCAAGGTGTTACACAGAGGGGGCTGAACCCACAACCATGTGTTTGGGAAGCAACCTTCTTACCACTCAGCCATGCCTGCACCTATATATATATATCTATGTGTATGTTTTTATACATATCATCATCATCATCATTGTTTAACGTCTGTTTTCCGTGCTAGCATGGGTTGGACGGTTCGACCAGGGTCTGAGAAGCCAGGAGGCTGCACCAGGCTCCAGTCTGATCTGGCAGTGTTTCTACAGCTGGATGCCCTTCCTAACACCAACCACTCCATGAGTGTAGTGGGTGCTTTTTATGTGCCAGGGGAGGCTGGCAGCGGCCACTATCGGTTGGTGCTTTTTACGGTCAGTCAAGGCGACGCTGGCATCAGCCACGTTCGGATGGTGCTTTTTACGTGCCACCGGCACAGGTATCACAACTACAATTTCCATTTGATATTTATTTTTATGTTGATGTACTTGACTCAATAGGTCTCCTCAAGCACAGCAGGTCACGTGCCACCGGCACAGAAGCAAGTCAAGGTGGCGCTGGCATCGGTCACGTTTGGATGGTGCTTTTTATGTGCCGCCGGCACAGGTGTCATAACTACAATTTCCATTTGATAAATAACTGTGGCGTATGTGTGTGTGTCTGTACCTTTTGTGATTGGGTGGAACTCTTCATTTCTTTATTTTTTTTTTGCTGATTTTATATTTATTTATTAGAAATCTCTGCACCTAGAGCTCTGGTTCTATTTAGGAATATGGTAATTGAATAGCTAAGTCTCAGCAAGTGAGAAACAATTGATTTCAGTACTAGATTTTGTTACTCCTTTATTGATTTTTCTGTCAATTATTTTTAATTCTGTGATTGATGTAGTTTTCTTGGATATGTTTTTGCAATACATTCCAGTCAAACACGGATGTAAATAGAGCTAGTTGGGACTTTCCACGCCTGGTTCTTCCCAATATTAGCAGCAGAACAAAAACATTGACGAAACTGCACCAAATTGTATCTAAAACTTGTCTCTAAGCATGTATTATCTAAAATAAATAAATATAAGATGTGTAGTCATGTTTCAAAAAATGGTGCTTAGTATTTTTGGTTATTGACTTCCAGAAATTTCTTAGCAATATATAGATTTTTTGTTTTGTTTTTGGTGGTGGTGATGGGATCTGTAGGTTATAAAGAATAAATTCCAATATTTTCTTTTACCGGTTTTAGTCATTGAACTGTGGTTATGCTGAGGCACCACTTTCGTTGGGTTTCTTTTCAGTTTCTCTCTACCAAATCCACTCACAAGTTTTTGGCTGATTTGGAACTATTAGTAGAAGAAACTTGCCCAAGGTGCCACTCATTGGGATTGAACTCGAGACCACATGGTTAGGAAGTAAGCTTCTTAACACACAGCTATACTGCCTCTGTGTGTGTATGTATATATATACACACACAGACAGGTGTGGCTGTTGGTTAAAAAGCTTACTTCCCAACCACATGGTCTCAGGTTTATATATATACTAGACTACCTATGACCTGTTGGGTCATTGACGGTTCAGGTTATAAAGCATTGAATGTGATTTCAACACGGCATTGGAATGAAAGTTAATTTCATAATGATTCAGTTAAATATTTCAGTTTGTTCGTGTCATCATAGGTCTGGCTTACAAGTTCATATTTAAGATTTTATTGATTATTTACAGTATCTAAAAGAAATAGAACTTCCATGATAAACTTGGACTCCAGTGATATATTTATTTATGGCTTATGTGTACACTTGTACAAAGATGCAAAAGGAATTGTTATATAACGTAAACAAAATTAATGGAAACAATTTTCACAGTATTATATATTCCCATTTCAGGGTTACGTTACTTTCGGAGTATTATCCCATTATGTGCTGTTTTGGTTGTATTAAATTACAGACAAGCACGCAAGCAATTACAGAGTTTTAGTAGTATATAGACACACACACACACACACACACACAATGGGCTTCAGTTTCTGTATACCAATTTCACTCCTAATATTGGTCAACTGGTGGCTATAGTAGTGGACACCATCTAGCACTGCCCACATAGTGGGACTGAATGGCAATCCATGTGGTTCTGAAGCAAGCTTCTTGATCACACAGCCAAGCCGTGGCTGTCATTGTTTTGCTAAAATTATATGAAGTGATTTCGCTCAATCTTAAAAGTCTGGTGAAGTTTCTAAGTCTGTTTGAAAATGTGTTTGTTTTGTGCATGCAAATTGCTGTTAGCTAAAATGGCATATGAGAACTACACAGGTTAAAAACTGATATAATTGACAAAGTACCTTGGCAACACAGTAAAACTAAATAAGGAAAGAGAAAGAGTTAGAGGCAACTATGATGCCTTATGTTTACACCAATAGATGCTTTTAAAGTTTTTTTGATTGGTTTTCTTCCCTGTTATCACTTGTCTTCATCATAGCTAATATTGTCATACATTAAACATACTCATTCCGCTCTATTTGATAATCATAATTATGGTGGGGGAGAGAGAAAGATAGAATCTGATGTCATTTATGTGTATAAAAAAAAATCTGCTTTACTCTGTATAAAAACATTGATTCATTGTATATCTGTCTTGGCCTATTATACATGTGTGTGTGTTTGTATGTATATACACAGATTGTAGTTGAGATATAAACAGGTAATGCATATACTGTAATACTGCTTACTCAGGTCTGAGACAGCTGTAAAGTCTGTTTTATTAATGTGTCATCGCTTACCCTTAGGTGCAGGAGTGGCTTTGATAGATGCAAGTGTAGCTGTGTGGTTAGCTTCTCAACCTCGTGTTTTTGATTTCAGTCCCACCACATGGAATTTTGGGCAGGTGTATAGGTGCAAGGCATGGGTGTGTGGTTAAGAAAATTGTTTCCCAACCATATTATTTCAGGTTTCGTCTTGCTGTGTGACACCTTGGGCAAGTGTCCTATTATACATTTGGGAATAGAAATGAGAACCTTTGCTGCTTTTGATTCATATTAATGTCATTTATGACATTTATTTCAAAACAACTTTGTAAAAGCAGTTAACATGGCACATAAAAACACCATCCGAGCGTGGCCGTCTGGCACCTGTGTCGGTGGCACATAAAAAAACACCATCCGAGCGTGGCCGTTTGCCAGCCTCGTCTGGCACCTGTGTCGGTGGCACATAAAATCACCCACTACACTCTCGGAGTGGTTGGCGTTAGGAAGGGCATCCAGCTGTAGAAACACTGCCAGATCTGACTGGACTGGTGCAGCTTTCAGGCTCCCCAGACCCCAGTTGAACCGTCCAACCCATGCTAGCATGGAAAGCGGACGTTAAATGATGATGATGATGATATCTCTTCAATTTATGACTCATTGGCCATCCACCCTTCAACCTTACACAATCTTTACACTGTACAGTTGCTGTTACATTCTGAGTTCAAATTCTGCTGAGGTCGACTTTTCCTTTCATCCTTTTGGGGTTGTTTAAAAAAAGTGCCAGTTACGCACTGGGGTCAGTGTAATTGACTTAATCCCTTTATTTGTCCTCTCTATGTTTAGCCCCCTGTGGGCAATAAATATATATATATATATATATTTACTTTTATTCAATAGGGTTAACTTATCCTGTTTAAGACATTACTCCACTTTTATAACTAAGTTTAACGACTTAAAAACAAATATATTAAAGTAACTTGGATGGATAAGGATGCTATATAACTAAGCCTTGATCTTTGTAAGGTCCTACACATAATTTTAGGTACCTTTATCAAATTACAACTGATTAGCTATTTCACTTGGTTGAAATTTTACATGTCTATCATTTATGTTTACTCTTGATTAATATTGCTACAGTTTTGGTTTATTTTATGTATTTAAGAAATACTATTTTTAGCAAGATAGGCTTGGTTGGCAAGATATTTTTAGTGATTTCTGTATAGAATTGACTGAGTTTCTATATAGTTAATAATTTACCTTCCCCCCTGTGACTTATCATATGATCTCATATTAGCTAAGAAGAATTGAATTATTACCTCAGAGCTATAGAACAACTTTTCCCTCTTATATCTGAAGCAGCGTATCTAAGTATTATACTACACTAAAAAAAGTGTTTGTCTAGCTGATAAAAATCACCATTATAGAATTGACTAATCTGTGGGCAAGCCAGCCATGGTATATATATATATATATATATATATATATATATGGTGAGAGAGCAATAATCACTAAAAAGAATAGAAGGTATGACTGACTTTATTATTGGGACCACCTTAAAAGATTGAAACTTTATTCTCCAGCACCATCGTGAGTGCTACATCATTTGCACAATGTGGAGAATGTACCACCAGTATTGCCCAGATCACCTCAACATCATATTCACAATTCATCTAACGCTGGGGCTACATTTCATACACCTCCTACACAGTTCAGGATTGCAACACATAAATTCACTTCAACAAAATTTCTTTTCCTCAACGGGCCCTGCTCTATTTAATGTTATTCCAAAACTAACCAGAGAAGGAAAAGATCCTATCACCTTCAAATGAAACCTGGACAAATCTCTTCAAGGGATACCAGCTAAGTGACCTATACCTGGATACATCTCAGTCAACAACTCTTCTCTACCTGCATGGGCCACGATACCACAAAACTTGACTTGAAATTGACTTAATAGCACCACCTGGTAGGATCTGTTCAGCTGAAGACTGGCCTTTTTTTTAGAGCTGCATTTTCCTGTAACTTCTGCACCTATGCTTTTCTTCCAGATAAGCAGTATCTTGTGAAGATTAATAATCCCTCTTCCCCCTGCTTTTGTTTAACCCTTTTGTTACTGTTTTTCTGTTGAAACACATCCTTTCTCATCAGCGTCATTTAACATCTGTTGTCCATGCTGGTATGGCTTGGACTGTTCAACCAGAGCTGGGAAGCTGCACCAAACTCCAGTCTGATTAGGAATGGTTTCTATGGCTGGATGTCCTTCTTAACACCAACCACTTTACAGGGTGTGCTGGGTGCTTTTATGTACCACCGCACAGGTGGCCTTATGTAGCACTACCATGAGTGCTTTTCACCACCAGAGGGACTAGTCTTAACACTTCTGCTGTGAAGTACGGGTCTTCTTGAATACAGCAAGGCACTAGGCATCTTGATCCTTTGTCATGTTGCCTGAAAGGCTCAGCATCCTGAGGTACTTACTCCCACGTCTTCCTAGGTCTCCCACTTCCACATGTTCTATCTACTTTAAGAGATCAGCACATCTTTATGGAGCTGTCAGCATTTATCTGCATCACATGACCAAATTAGCAGTGTCTTCTCTCTTTCACATAGCAACTAATTTCTCTTTATGCCTAACTTCTCTCTCAAAACATTAGCACTCTGTTGAACATGAGCACTTACATTACACATCCAGTGGAGCATACTAGCCTCATTCCTTTCTAACTTTCGCATGTCCTCTGTATTCAGAGCACACATCTCACTACCATCTATAATTGCTGTCTGTATACATGCATCATACAATCTTCCTTTCACTCAGAGAGAGAAACCTTTTGTGGCCAACAGAGGTAACAGCTCTTTGAATTTCCTCCATCCTATTCTTATTCTAGCTGTCAACATTCTCTGTGCATCCTGTCCCCTAGGTAGCAGAAGTTATCTACTACTACTACTAATGAGCCACCAGGGCATTTGAGAGAATTTCCTGAGTCTCTAAAGTTTTTATGAATCCTGTGCATCTTCCACATAGAGAAACTGTCTGATAACTTACCTATTAATTCACTGCACCTCTTACACTGAGTACACTGTATGGAGTTCCTGCCTACACTTTTCCTACAAATTGAACAGGGTCACCTACCTGAGTGGGGTAGGGTCCTGTCAGTTTTCTTGCTTACTAGGACCTTAGTCTTTGCTAAGTCAATCTTAATACCCTTAGATTCCAGGTTTTGCGTCCACACTTGGAATTTCTCTTCTAGCTCTGATATGGAATCTGCTATGAGGGCAAGGTTATCAGCATATAATAGTTCCCAGAGGCTGCTGGTTTTGAATTCCTCTGTTATGGCCTGGAGGACAAAGATGATAAAGAAGGGACTGAGCTTTGATGAACCCCTACCAAATTCTTTACTATACTCATGGTTAACTCTCAATTGTCCTTTTTATTTCATTTACTTTAAAACATTATGAAGAATATACTAAAATGATGTCTCATTATTCAGGTGAATTTTAGAACACAAATTAAAACACAATTTTAATGAGAATTTGAATTTAGATCATCTTAAAACAAGTTTATACCATAGAACCAAGAATGGCATCAGTTGGGTTGGTTTTGAAAGGGTTAAGATGTCCCTTTACAGTCATCAGTCCTGGCCTAACACAATGGCAAATTCTTTTCTAACATAGGAACATGGAACCTGTTGCTCTGTCTAGCTTTTTGTAATTTTATCTGTATTAGATTCTTATATATTATATCTGGAATTTGAAATGTTTAAAATACTAGAGAATAGCCCAAAGGTTTTGGTCATTACCAAATAGATTAGTTATTTTTACTTGTACTTCAAAGCTGGTTTTAAAATTGTATTTCAGATAATGCATTGTTCCTTTGCTTACTTTTGTTAATAGTGTAGAGATATTTGTGTACATGCATTACCTTGGTGAAAACAAATGTGTGCTATAAGAACATCACTTAAGTTCATTCCATATTGAACATTTTTATAATCTAAATGGATTTCTTTGAATAATATTAGGTGAGACCAGCTGACACTGAATCAGCTTCGCTGACTGACAGGTGACGGTCGTTTAGAGAATGCACAGGCTAAGACTACGCACCTTCACTGGTCAGTTAAGGTGAGACAGTGTCATGTGACAACTTGCTGGGGCTGCCTGCTGGAGCCTAGCGGCAGGTATTTAAAGGGGAGAATATTTGACAAGTCAGTCAGTCACTCGCTGACGCTACATCGAAGAGGCCAGGGAACAGAAGAAAGAAGATGACATACATCCAACACCAGAGCTGAAGACACCTCCGAAAGTGGGGGCCCCGCCACGTCAAAACAGTAGAGGAGCAGGGACTGAAACCGGACGTGGTTCCTTCTGATGATGTCTTGAGCTAACTGGATCCTATAAAGGAGCTGTTGTGGTAGCAGACCACCAAACACAGTTGTAATTCCTCCCCTATGCCTTAACCCTTTAGTATTTAAATCAGCCATATCTGGCTCATATATATTGTACCTATTTCATGTCTCAAACTGGTCGGATCCAGTCTTTCACACCTACCATACGTCATTGTGAAAATAATCACATCATTGAAATCTTGACACTGTGAGATAACAGCTGATTAATTCAAAACAATGTGAATAGATAAGTGTTACATTTGGCAGAGCAATCTGAATGCTAAAGGGTTAATTATGATTGGTGGGTCAGTGTTAATTTGAATTTTGGGATGGGGAAATAGTTGAAACCGATGCGTCTCACTAAAATAATTTTTTTCAAGTTAAACTTGAATCTGTTTCTTGCATACTGGGTGAATACAGAATAAGCTGATTGCCTTAGTAAATGTTTTATAACTGAGAAGCACAATTGACGTGTTAGTAAAATATCTTTTATTTACAAGAAGAAAAAGAAGTTAAACTTCTTGTCTGCATTGCTATGCCACTTAGAATTTTTGAGACTTGCCTGATGATGTCTTTGTGGTTAAGGTGTTTATTTGACTAGGAAAATTGTTAAAACATACCTGTTATGTTTATTATACAGTCTACTCATCTCTCTATATATATAAACAGCAAAATGTCTGTGTGTGTGTCCTTTATACAAATCCACAATTTTTCAGTTAGAGGGCTCGCACTTTCTATGGTCATTCAAAACCGCCCAAGGGTGGTCATGCACATCTTTACTTTTCTCCAGTCACCCCGCAAAGCCATTAAAAAAATCAATAGAAGTGACTTTTTTGTGTATTTTCTATCCAAAACCCAATCAAAATGCCTGAAACTTGATACACCAATTGAATGCCAGCTTGCTGTATGTGATTGGTTGGAGATTTGGACAGTACTCGTGTGTATGTGCACACACATGCAGCTGTATATGCATGCACTAGCACTATGACCTGGCGTTGCTGGGTATAGTGCTAGTAATAGATAAAGTGGATAAGTAAGAAAAATGTAGTGATATGCTGAATTAACAAATTTATTCTTTAAAAGGATGAGGATTATTGAAGAGTTATTTTGAATTCCATGACCCTGTGATACAACCTTTCTATTACATAGTATCCTGTTGGCCTCTGTGTGTCACTGTAATAAAATGATTAGTGGTACAAAAGTTACCTATTAAAAGTATTTGAAAAAATGGTCTGAAGCATCCTTTTTCATGTTTTCAAGCTTTTGATATCAACCTATTTTTCAAACTTGTATTTCTTTCATTCTGAAAAGATTAAAAGTAAAGCTGACTTTGCCAGGATTTGAACTGAGCACAGAGAGAACAAATTCCACGAGGCAGTCAATCCAATGCTTTAACAACTTAGGCAATGCTGAGCCAACTTTAAACATCCTTGTACAAGGTCTAAACCAGTTGTTGTTGTTTGTTCCTTCTCGAGCCAGGCCTGGCTCATAAGGGCCGGTTTCTTGGTGTATAGGTTCCCCACCTGGACGGGACGCTGGTCCCTCGCAGGTGAGCTGCAAGATACAGGAGGAAAGAGTGAGAGAAAGTTGTGGCGAAAGAGACAGCAGAAGTTTCGTCATTACCTTCTGCCGGAGCCATGTGGAGCTTAGGTGTTTCGCTCATAAACACACACATCGCCCGATCTGAGATTCGAACCCACGATCCCTCGACCACGAGTCCGCTGCTCTTACCACTAGGCCATGTGCCTCCACGTCTAAACCAGTGGTTCTCAACTGAGGTCCATTTGATCGGGGGAGGGGCATATAAGAATTTATCAAAATTTATGTGCAATAAATTGCTTGTACTTTACAACATATAAAATGTTTAAACAATTCTTTTATACAGTTCCTAATAATATTTAATTAGGGCCTCACAGAGGGAATGCTACGGGACCAAGACTTCTGGCAGTTTGCTGTGCTTGAATAGACATTTCAAGCTAAGTAAATATGTAGTTGTCCTTGTATACAGGCATGTCTGCTCCATCTTTCTTCAGCTGAGTGTTCATAATCTTGTGAACTCATGGATGCAGGTGCCATCTAAAAAGCACCGAGTACACTCTGTAAAATGGTTGGCGTTTGGAAGGGTATCCAGCCGTAGAAACCTTATCCCATGCCAACATGGAAAACAGACGTTAAATGATGATGATGATAGGATTTTTTTAAAACCTTGAACAGCTGTGAGGGTCCAGTAGAATACATTAAGAATCAAAGGAGTCCATAGGCAAAAAATTGGTTGAGAACCACTGGTCTAAGCTATTTCCATTGGCTGTTCATGTCTATTCATTTACTTGTAAATGACTTCTCCACTGAGAAGTAGTAACTATTTTTCAATAGGATAGATTATCTATGGTGATGGATTTTTAATCAGTTGTGCACATCTCTATAGGAACAGCTTATTAAGTTTTCTGCTTTATAAATAATTGTTCTTTCTTCTCTGCCATTTCACAGATATTCTTCCTTGCATGAATGTCATTAAGCCTTGGCATCAATTTCAAGATAGTGAGTTTTAGCAATACAGTTTTGAAGATCAAATTCTCCTCGTAAACATAATTTATTGAATTATATATCTGACATTTTGACACGCAGAACACTATCATCAGTATTTCTATTTCCAATATTTCTTATTGACAAAAGTGCTGTTTTGTTTCCTTGATTGTTTTATGACATCTGAGAAACACATTCAGCATTTGATGTGTTTCTGAAGCATAACTCAAGAGAACGCCAACTTATAAATTGGTTTTGTCATTGTTCAACATGGTTGGTCTACTAACAATATATAGTAGTAGCTGATTAAGATATCATTAATTTCTCTTTCTCTCTCTTTCTCTCTGTCAGTGTATATATATATATATATTTATATATATGCATGTGTGTGCAATATACATATATATATATATATATATATATTGTGTTGTCCTATAAATGTTTTTTTTCAATTGCATGAACTAAAAGTCAGAGGAGGATGGGATAAACTACCTGCATCAACTTGCTATAAAAGCAGGTAATAATTTTACCTTGTCTTTATTCTTAGTGCAAGTTTTGAAGAATGCAGTTCGATTTTAACAGTTATCTTTTTCAAAGCTATAATGGAAGTGACAAAGGGGCATATTTGGCATATTTTGCCTTACAAGTTCAATAAAAGAAACAACACAATGGAAAGTGCAAGGAATATTAATGCAGTATATGGGGATTGGACAATAAGTGTAAGCCAGTGTCAGTGGTGGTTCCAGAAATTTCAAGCTGGAAACTATAGCCTAGAAGACGAGCCTCATTCTGGAAGATCTGTAGAGCTTGACAAGGATGTCCTGCAAACCCTGGCGGAACAAAATCCCATCGTAACTTGAGGAATTAGCAGAGAAGCTTGGATTTGGTCATTCAACCAGTCATTCAAGTCAGCGCTGGAAGGAAAATAACCATCTTTGGTTTCAAGATGAAAGGTGTTCTTCCATCAGTATAATGCCAAGTACATTTCCTGCAGCACAGCCATTGTACTTAGCATTCCTGCACACTATCCTGCCACTTATATTATGGCATTTGAACCTCTTTGTTGTTAACACAACACTTCGGTTGATTTACTCTCCAGCCTTCATCAGGTGTCCTGGTAGAATTTTGAACCCAACCCTGGGTTCTCATTCCTAAGGTATTTTTTTGCTGACGATATTATTTATATGCCTGTGGGCACTAACCCCAAGATTCCAAGTTCAATTCCAGGCAGTGCCTTGAATAAATAATAATAATAATAATAATAATATCAGCAGCAAAAAAATACCTTAGGAATGAGAACCCTGATGAAGGCTGGAGAGTAAATCAGCTGAAACGTTGTGGTAATAACAAACAAGATGAGGGCATGTATCCATCCAATGTAAATAAAGCTACATAATATTTGCTTTTCCATGTTACATGGATTAGATGAGACTTGTTCAGGCAGGTTTTCTATGGCCAGATGTTCTTCCTATTACCAACTCTTACTTGTTTTCCAAGTATGGCATTTTTTTCATTTCATGGGAATTTTGTTTACTGAAAAATGTAAACAAATATACTGTTTTTAACAAGGCTGATTTAATGATGACTCATAACAAAAATGCTTACATGTGTGTACACACACCCATATACATATAATAAATAAGATGGGCTTCCAGTTTCCATTTACTAAATCCTCTCACAAGGCATTGGTCAGCTGCCCAAGTGGGACTGAATCTGAGAGGTTGTGAGGGGAACTTTGTAACTTTGTAATCACAGCCATGTCCATACCTATTCTTAACCACTCGTGTCTGTTATCTCTCTCTCTCTCTATATATATATATATCACTGTGATCACCGTGACCGACCAGGCTATTGGATGTTGCTACACATCGCTGGTCACAATCACATTGTTTTAGCCTTCAAATGACGCCACCCCGCTGGCTAAACAAGCAGGCCAATATATATATATATATATTAAATATGTGTAAGATTATTACTTTTAACCTTGTCCTAAAATAACTTGTCTGACAAGCGAAGGATGACGATTTTGATCCAAAACTATTGGATGGCTGTGGGAGAAGAGAAATAGGTGATACATTGCTAGGAGTTATGGAAGAGAGACAATGATAGTAGTGTAATGAGAGGTCAGTAATAGTGCAGGACAGGGGGCAGGGAGTAATGGCAGCTACATATTTGTTGGTGAGAGAGAGAGAGAAACCGAGTGGGAGATAGTTGTGGAAAGTGTGTGAAATATGTTTATAATAGATTGCAAAGTGTTTGCCAGAGAGAATTTACATGCTTTTGGAGAGAAGTGTGAGCTGAATGATGGCAGTACACTTGTTATTCCAAGTAGATCTAATGTTGAAGTTGACAGCTGTATGATCAAAGGTGCGATTTAAGGTAATAATGGCAGGGATAGTTACTAAGATGCTTAAAACATATGGCGAAGAAAGATATAACTTGCTAGTCACTCACTGAGTCAATCAGGTAGTACAGAAAGGTGTCATATCTAAGAGCTTCTGACACAATAGTACCATCCAACCCATGCTGGTTTGGAAAAACAGACATGGAAAATGATGATGATACACACACACTCTGGTTTCTGCACACTTGTGGTATATCTCACTCTGCTGAAAAGGTATTGGCTAACCATGGTAAATGTAAGACATTACTAAGGGTTGTTGTGCTGTAGAATGAGAGAGAGAGAAAGAGATAGAGCTTGCTAAGTCAGTTACTGTTTGATTTCAGAGTTTGTAACTTTTGTTTATCTTAATTTTCATCTTTAGATTGAATGTATTAAATATATCAGCTGTTACCTGGTTTAGCTCAAACTACTCATTATGCCATTTTGCATTTCCCATATTGTTTTTATGTATTCACTTATTAGTTTTTGATTAAAGTATGTTACTCTGAAAATAATTGTGACTTCTAATACTGATAAAAGACGTATATTATCAAAGGTACGTGGCTTATTGGTTAGAGCATCAGGCTTACAATTATGAGGTAGTGAGTTCAATTCCTGGATTGGACTGTGTGTTGTGTTCTTGAGCAAGACACTTTTTTTCATGCTGCTCCAGTTCACTCAGTTGTAGGAATGAGTTGCGATGTCACTAGTGCCAAGTCTTATCTGCCTTTCCCTTGGACAATGTTAGTAATGTGGAGAGGAGAGGCTGGTATGCATGGGTGACTGCTGGTTTTTCATAAACAACCTTGTCTGGACTTGTTCCTTGGAGAGGAACTTTCTTGTTGCAATCCCTTGGTCATTCATGACTGAAGAGGGGGCTTTACCCTTTACTATCAAATATATTCCTCCTTTAGGAGAATTCTATAAATTTCTCCCTCATTTTAGTCGCATATTCATTAAAATAAAGTCACTTAAATACCTCATTGAGTCAGGTTGTTAAGTTGACTGAACAGAGTATTTTTATGATCTTACATGCAAGCACATACACATACATGTGTGCACATATACATCATCATTTAATGACCTCTTTTCCATGCTTACATAGCTCAGATGAGATTTGTTGAGGTACAGTTTCTGTGACTGATGCTCTTTCTGTCACCAACCTTCATATGTTTCTATGCAAGGTAATATTTCCTCATAGCCAGACATGTTTTTCATGAAAAACTGAAAATGGACCACATTGTATGTATGAGGGTGACGTTGGTTTACAACCATTACATGATGTCAAGGCAAGAGTACACACACATGCACACAAAGGGTTTCTTTTAGTTTCTGTCTACCAAATCCCCTCACAACGATTTGTTTGGTCCGGGGCTTTAGTAGAAGACATTTGCCCAAGGTACCATATAGTGGGACTGAACCTAAGACCACATGGTTTGAAAGCAAGCTTCTTAATTGCTCAGTCACACCTGCACTTATGTATGTGTATATATATTGATTGATTGATTGATTGATTCTAGTTTCAGCTTATGAGCTGTGGCCATGCTGGGGCACCGCCACACACACACACAAATTCTATAATTATGAGCATTATTATAATTAGGGTTCAGCAATATATATCATCATCATCATCATCATCATCGTTTAACGTCCGCTTTCCATGCTAGCATGGGTTGGACGGTTCAACTGGGGTCTGGCAAGCCCGAAGGCTGCACCAGGCCAGTCAGATCTGGCAGTGTTTCTACAGCTGGATGCCCTTCCTAACGCCAACCACTCCGAGAGTGTAGTGGGTGATTTTATGTGCCACCGACACAGGTGCCAGACGAGGCTGGCTGACGGCCACGCTCGGATGGTGTTTTCTTATGTGTCACCGACACAGGTGCCAGACGAGGCTGGCGGACGGCCACGCTCGGATGGTGTTTGTTACGTGCCCTCAGCACGGAGGCCAGTCGTTGCGGTACTGGCTACGGTCACGTTCGGGTGGTTTTCTTATGTGCCACCGGCACTGGTACCACAAGGGTACAAATTCCATTGATGTACATCTACTTTTTGATTTGGTTCGATTTGATTTGATTCGGTTCTCACTTGCCTCAACAGGTCTTCAACAAGTGTCACAAGAAGGAAGGTATGCACAGGTGGACTGACTACGTCCCATGGATTATGGCTTCACTAGTCTTGCCGGGTCTTCTCACGCACAGCATACTTCCATAGGTCTCGGTCTCTAGTCATTTCCATGGTGAGACCTAACGTCCGAAGGTCGTGCTTCACCACCTCGTCCCAGGTTTTCCTGGGTCTACCTCTTCCACGGGTTCCCTCAACTGCTAGGGATTGGCACTTTCTCACACACCTATCTTCATCCATTCTCGCCACATGACCATACCAGCGCAATCGTCTCTCTTGCACACCACAACTGATGCTTCTTAGGTACAACATTTCTCTCAAGGTACTAACGCTCTGTCGAGTAAGTACACTGACATTACACATCCATCGGAGCATACTGGCTTCGTTCCTCGCGAGCTTACGCATGTCCTCAGCAGTCACGGCCCATGTTTCACTGCCATGTAGCATAGCTGTTCGTACACATGCATCATACAGTCTGCCTTTTACTCTGAGCGAGAGGCCTTTAGTCACCAGCAGAGGTAAGAGCTCCCTAAACTTTGCCCAGGCTATTCTTATTCTAAGCAGTTACACTTTCAGCGCACCCACCCCCACTACTGACTTGGTCACCTAGATAACGGAAGCTATCAACTACTTCTAGTTTTTCCCCCCGGAAAGTGACGGAAGTTGTTTTCTGCAGATTTTCGGAGGTCAATGCTCCAGAGTATCTGCCACATACAAAAACTATCTTCCCAGTTAGCCTACCTTTGACATTGCTGCACCTCTTATGTGTCCATAGCTTACACTGGGTACATCATTATAGAGTTTCTACCCACACCCTTTCTACAGATCGAGCAGGGCCATCTTCCTGAGGATATTTGTGGATTGTCTACCTTTCTACTTATTAGTACTTTGGTTTTAGCTAGGTTGACTCTAAGGCCCCTCGATTCTAAACCCTCCTTCCACACCTGGAACTTCTCCTCCAGTTCTGATAGTGACTCAGCAATTAGAGCGAGGTCGTCAGCATAGAGGAGCTCCCAGGGGCAACCTGTCTTGAATTCCTCCACAATTGCCTGGAGGACTATGATAAATAGGAGGGGGCTGAGTACTGAACCCTGGTGGACCCCAACCTCTACTTTGAATTCTTCTGTGTACATGTTGCCAACTCTAACCTTACTTACGGCATCTCTGTACATGGCTTGCACAGCCCTCACCAGCCATTCATCTATCCCTAGTTTCCTCATTGACCACCAGATGAGGGATCGGGGGACCCTATCAAAAGCTTTCTCCATGTCAACGAAAGCCAGGTACAGGGGCTTATCTTTGGCTAGGTATTTCTCCTGCAGCTGCCTTACCAGGAATATAGCATCAGTGGTGCTTTTCCCTGGGACAAACCCAAACTGCATCTCATTGCTTTTCCCTGGGACAAACCCAAACTGCATATGTATATATAGTCATGGCTGTTGTCAGTGCTGTCTGACTGGCACCTGTGCTGGTGGCATGTGAAAAGCATTGTTTAAGTGTTGAGCTGCAAGGAGGCAGTGACAGGTGACCAAGACCTTTGGCGATATGCCATGCTTGTGTAGACCTGTCAAGCCAAGTGAGATCATAGTCGTGTCCAATGCCAGTGTCAAGTTATTGGTACCTGTGCCGGTTGCATGTAAAAAAACACTCATTACACTCAGTTGTTGGTGTTAGGAAGGGCATCTAGCCATAGAAACCTTGCCAGATCAGATCAGAACCTGGTGCAGCCTCCAGCTTACCAGGTATCAGCCAAACTGTCTAACCCATGCCAGCATGGAAAGTAGGCATTAAATGATGATTGTGTGTGTGTTTGTATATATATATATTGATTACAACTTAAAAGACTATATTGGTTGAGTGAAATGTGTTTTCTCATGCCAGATAGAATTGATGAGCTGCCTGTTGTACTCATTTGAGAAAAAAATACACTTTGCCATGGGCATATTGCCAAAGCAAAGTATCTGCAGAATCATTTTTGGTATTAAGTAGCAAGACAAAATTTTCAATATTAATGTATTTCATTAGACATGCTCTCATTGTAAGACTGCTAACATTGGCTAAAAGAATAGCAGCTGCTTCCCAAAAGCACTATTTGTAGAGAATTTGATAATGATACAACTAGTGGAAATCTGTTACAAGGAATCTATCAAATTCCATTCAAGCAGCATTGATCATCATGACCACTTTTCCATGCTTGCATGGATTAGGCAGAGGTTAACGAGGCAAATTTTCTATGGTCAAATGCCTTTTCTATCACCAACTATTACTTGTTTCCAAACAAGGTAATATTTCCCCATGGCTAGACTTGTTTTTGCACAATGTTTATTCATTAATCATCGTCATCATCATTTCAATATCTATTCTTCTATGCTTGCATGGGTGGTCGGATGACATTTGTTGAAGTGCAATTTCTACATCTGAATGCTCTTTCTTTCACCAACCTTCACCTGTTTCCAAGGATGGTAATATTTCCCCATGGCTGTGCATGTATCCATGGAAGATTGGAAATGGAGACCACTTGCATCTGAAGATACTTGTTTACAACTATCACACAGTATAGAGACAAGGAAACTATAACACACATTACCTTCCTGTGTTTGTTAATACCATTTACACACACATATGAAGATATCACTTCTTTGTCTACATAATTGTATTTGTGTTTTGAGCAGGGTGAAAAAGTTTATTTAAATCTTGTTAGTGATTCTAAATTAGAATTTTCATGTTTGTGTTGATGATTTTCATTTAGTTCAGCATAAAATGTCACAGATGTAGTTCAGTGTTTTGAGAATTGTTTTTAGTTTCACAAAGTAATCTAGGTTTTTATTATAATCTAAACTTCATATGTAGAACGTCAATTAGTATAAAACATTTCTTTTATTTTTGATTAGTTTACACTATTGTACACATACACAATAATCATCATTTAAAATCCTTTTTTCCATGCTTGCTGGGTCAGATGGGCTCACACACACACACACACACACTCTAGTGCGATGGGTTTGTGTGTGCGTACGTGTGAGCATATAGTTTTTCTCTACCAAATCCACTCACAAGGCTTTGGTTGGCCAGGGTCTATAGTAGAAGGCATTTGTTCAAGGTGCTGTGCAGCGGAGTTGAATCTGAAACCACATAGTTGGGACCCAGGCTTCTTAACCTCACAGCCACATCAGTGCCTATAATATGCATATTATAGGCACTGATATGCCTGTTTTTCCTTTATCTTTTACTTGTTTCAGTCATTTAGACTGCAGCTATGCTGGGGTACTGCCTTGAAGAATTTTAGGTGAACGCATCGACCCCAGAACTTATTTTTTAAACTTGGTACTTACTTTATCGGTCTTTTTTGCTTAACCGCTAATTATGAAGACATGTATACACCAACACTGATTGTGAAGCAGTAGTGTGGAACACACACACACACACACACACACAGAGTTTCTGTTTACCAAATCCACTCAAGACTTTGGACAGCCTGAGACTATTGTAGAAGACACTTGTCCAAGGTACTGCACAGTAGGACTGAACCTAGAACCATGTTGTTGAGAAGCACAGTTCTTATTGCACAGCTGTGCACATGCTTATATATTGAATATCCTTTTCAGCTGGATTCTTGAATAACTGATAGAAATTTTCCTTATGAATAATAACAAAACTATTGTATCGAAAAACTCTCAATAATTTTTTTCTAATTCTCCATTAAGTCTAAGAAGAAATGTTAGACTTGAACATTCTTTTTGGGATTATCTTCTACTAACACTGCTAAATACTTGTCTCCATATTGCAGATTTGATGTGGATACATGTTTTATCTAGACAATCATCTAACCAGATATGTCATACAAATTGCTTTCTCACGTGTTTTCGCTTGCAACTGGGGCTACTCTAATTATGACACAAGAATTGTTGACAGGTTAGCAGTTTATCAGAAGGAACCAAGATGAGAAATGATGCTAAAACAAGACGAGATTGAAGGATAAATTAATAATCTTATCAACACTCTTCATAGGAAAAAAATGGAAAATGCAATGTCTATTTGTGTGCATTTTTTTCTTTTTCTGTTGTCTGGGAAATTATCTTTATTTAAATGACCCTGTTCATCATCATCATCATTTAACATTCGTTTTCCATGCTGGCATGGGTTGGATGGTTTGACTGAAAACTGGTTAGCTGTGGAGTTGCACCAGGTTCCAGTGTGATTTGGTGTGGTTTCTATGGCTGGATGCCCTTCTTAACGCCAACTACCCCAAGAGTGTAGTGGATGCTTTTTACATACCACTGGCTTGGGTACCAGTTATGAAACACCAGCATTGGCCACGACTACGATATCACTTGGCTTAACAGGTCTTCTCAAGCATGGTGTATTCTTTTCTACTCTAGGTACAAGGCCTGAAATTTTGGGGGAGGACTGGTACTTAATTTATCAACCCTGAAAGAATGAAAGGCAAAGTCGACCTCCACGGAATTTGAACTCAGAACAAAGTACTGCTAAGCATTTTCTCCGGCATTCTAACGATTCTGCCTGCTCGCTACCTTTCAAACATAGTATATTACCAAAGGTCTTGGTCACTTGTCACTGTCTCCCTACAATCTATATGTCTTCATCATTGTTGTTTTAATGTCACGTTTGTCTTTGCTCACATTGGTCAGTTGGAATTTATTAAAGGCAGATTTTCTATGGACTGGTCTCCAATCCTCACCTGTTTCCAAACAAGGTAATATTTTCCCATGGCCAGATATGTTTGCTTAGAATATCGGAAATTAATGACACAGTCAGTATGGTAGTGACAATTATTTTCAACTATAACACAGTACCAAGACAAGGAGGTTCAAACATATATGCATTCTATTCTTTTATTTGTTTCAGTCATTTGACTGTGGCCATCCTGGAGCACCGCCTATAGTCAAACAAATTGACCCCAGGACTTATTATTTGTAAGCCTAGTACTTATTCTATCAGTATCTTTTGCCGAACTAAGTTACGGGGGACATAAACACACCAACATCGGTTGTCAAGCGATGGTGGGGTGACAAACACATACATACACACAAATACATGCATACATATATACATATGACAGGCTTCTCTCAATTTCCATCTACTAAATCCACTCACAAGGCTTTGGTCGGTCCGAGGCTATAGTAGAAGACACTTGCCCAAGGTGCCACACAGTGGGACTGAATCTGGAACCATGTGGTTAGTGCGTGCACACACACACACACACACATACATACACACATGTACGCACATTTGATGATGATTATACACAGCAAGCTTCTTTTCTTCTACCCACCAAATTCAGAAGGCTTTGGTTGGTCCAGGGTTGCAGTAAAAGAATAATATCCCAAGATGCCACATAGTGGATCTGAACCTGAAACCATATTGTTGTGAAGGAAAATTTCTCAACCACACAGCCATGCTTATATCTATATTGTAATACAGTTAATTTCTGGTGTATACAATGCTTGTTATTTATTTAGCATACAAGAGGTTTTTAATTGGCTTCATATTTTTGTGTTCTTGTCCAGAAGTAAATTGAAATTATTTTATAAATATCCACTTCTCTCTTGTCAGCTTCCATTTATTAACCGAAACTCATAATGACAGTCATATTCAAATGAAGTATTTCATTCTAATAGTATATTTTCTTAAATGTCGAAAAATCTAAATATTTAGATTAACTTGTAAGCTTTTGTTTCGTCCATGATTAAATATTTTCTTCCAAAAATTTGATTAAAAAAACTGTTTATAGAACAACAATAATACTAATTCATTGAAGATCTTGCTTTCACAACAACTGGGTTGGTGGGAGTTGTGGTGGTGGTAAAAATATGAAACGATATTATTCTTCATCAGAAATATTGTTTCACTTTTCTTTGTCATATTTTCGAGATGGCTTAGAGTTTCGAGTTTTGTGTAGGAGTATTGACAGAAGAAAGCAGATTTTAAAGATTGTATGTTTGTATAAAAACGAACCTCATAGGATATGATAATTAGGAAAGGAAAAGGGTAAATAGTTGTTACAGCCTTATTTTAAGGGGGAAATTTAATCAACATTGTTAACAAAAAAGATGTTCAAGTTAGTACATAGTAGTACTGGAATTGTCACATATTTGTAACCAGTTTAAAACCTTAATTTGTTAGGTTCAAATCCTGTTGAGGTCAACTTAAGCTTTTAATACTCTAAAAAAGTCGTGGAATAACTGAAACAAGTACCATCGATTGGTACAACTTGTATAAATCTGGAACTATTGGGGACTTGCTCTCCTTTTTCATTCCCCAGTGGTCTGATACTTTTGAGAAGTTCATTGAAAGCAATAGCGTTGAATTAGCGTGTCTGAAAAATTTGTGGTAAGCATTTTTGTCATAGGAAATTTTGATGTCAAAGAGACACACAAACAGACTGTAAACTAGATAACTCATTTTAAAGAAATTACCTCTCTCTAATTGGTAGGGTAGTTGATGATGTTGCAGTTTTAAGAAAGCAGCAATGACAAAAATTTTAATGAAATTTTCTATGACCTTGAATTTGGTATCAGTAAACACTTTGATCTGGATTTGAACCTGAAAGTGCACGGTTGTGATGTAAACTTCTTAACCATACAGCTATGCTTATTGCTTCCCCTCATTGGCAGGGAAAGACTAAAAAAATGGTTTTAAAACATGAATTAGCTTGTATTTAGTTTGGTTTCTTTGTATGAACACTTTGTGATTCTGTCAAAAATCCAGTGACTGTCCTTTGGAGTCTTGTAACCAACAATGCTGTTCTTCACAAAATGCATAAAAATGATAATTTTTCTACTATAGGCACAAGGCCTAAGTTTTGGGGAGAGGGGGCTAGTTGATTACATCAACCCCCAGTACTCTACTGGTATTTATTTAATCAACCCTGAAACAGTGAAAAGCAAAGTCAGTACAGGTGTAATTTGAACTTGGAACAGAACAGACAAAATGCTGCTAAGCATTTTGTCCAGCATGCTAATGATTGCCAGCTCACTGCTTTGATAATCCTTTTTATTATAGACACAAGGAGTGGAATTTTTGGGAAAGGGGCTGGTTGATTACATCAACCCCCAGTACTCAGCTGGTCCTTATTTTATCAACCCCGAAAGGATGAAAGGCAAAGTTGACCTCAGCTGCATTTGATCTCAGAATGTGAAGCCGGAAGAAATGTCGTTAAGCATTTTGTGTGATGTGCTAATAAAGATTCATAAGTACAGTACAAATTATTCTGGAGAAAATATTTCTTTATTGCCCACAAGGGGCTAAACACAGGGGACAAACAAGGACAGACAAAAGGATTAAGTCAATTACATCGACCCCAGTGCGTAACTGGTACTGACTTAATCAATCCCGAAAGGATGAAAGGCAAAGTCGACCTTGGTGGATTCTGGAGAAAATATTAACATACTACAAGGCCTAAGTGCTTCATCATCATCTTTCTTGTCTACAAATATCCAAAAGATGAACTACAATAGTTGAAATGTACTTACTTTCATTATGAATGAAAGACTGTAATCAGAAATGCATAAACTTAACACAAAGCTGTTAGACCAAAAACAATAAGCTGTTTGAGATTTACAAAAATGGAGAAAGGAAATAAATCAAAATGAAGTGAACATTCTAGAAAGTTTTACAAGTACTAGGTAGTTTATCACTGAAAATTAAGCCAAAAAAAAAAAAAATAATTAACATGTTTCTGTAATACTGAAGTGGTCGATGAAAGTGCAAATATAAATCATATTTGCAGCTGATTGTTATGTGATAATTAAGATTATAGGAGGAGGAAGAGGAGTATGTCATTGCAAAAATATTTAATGTTGTTGGAACTCATTTGGTTTGGAAGTAGATAATAAAAGAAAATTATCTTTTACTTGTTTCTGTCATTGGACTGTGGCCATGCTGTGGCTTTAAGTCTGATTCTTTATTTTGCTGAACTTTTTACTTATGAGGATGTATACAAACCAACATCAGTTGTCAAGTGATGGCGGGATGACAAAAAAAAAAAAAACACGCGCACACAGTAAATAAAAGGAAAAAATAAAATGACAGGATTCAAAATTTCTGAGAGGATATATTACAGTAGATTATATATTAAATCCTCTGTTGATTTATTGGCTAACAAAATCTATAGATGCTTTGAGGTTTCAGCCAACATTTCTTACTTGTTTGTTGATATTCTCATGAAAAATGTTTGGATGACCAAATTGCTTTTTGAAGTCTGGTTCAAAATTTTGTTTCTATTCTAAGGTTGAGAATTGTTCAAAGTCTCAGATTCTGGCTTTTAACCCTTTAGCATTCAGATTACTCGGTTAAATGTAATGCTTATTTATTCACATTGTTTTTCATTTAATTATCTTGTAGCTTTGAGATTTCAGTGATGTAATTGCTTATTTTTAGAATGATATTGTTGTGGAGGTCAGATCTGGCCAGTGCTAACAAAACAATATTTAAGCTGGATATGGCTGGTTTAAATGTAAAACGGTCAAGGTGTTATTCATTATAGACAGTGCCACAGGTCACCCAAAGATTTCTTAGATGGTTTGTGTGAGAAAGTTGAAATAAAGTTGTTGCCTCTCATTTTGACACCAGAGAACATTCATTTATGACGTAAACTGAATTTAGGAAAAGTTCAATTCTACAAAAGAAAAAAAAAATTCTCTTGTTGATACATAGGATGAAATCATGACAAAGAACATACATTATCATCAGCGTCATCATTTTAATGTCCACCTTTCCATACTTTCATGCGTCAGATGGAGTTTATTAAAGTAGATTTTCTATGGTCAGATGCTCTTCCTCCTGTGAGCAGAAACCCTTACCTCTTTCCAAGCAAAATAATATTTTCCTCAAAGCCAGACATGTTTTCACAGAATATATTGAAAGTGAATGACACTGCTTGTGTGACAATTGCGCTCATTTACAGTTACGCTGTGTGAGGGCAAGGGAATATAAGCACACACACACAAATATATACAATGGGCTTCTTTGTTTCCGTGAACTGAATCCATTTACAAGGCTTTTGGTTGGCATGGGGTTATAGAAGGCACTTTCTCATAGTGTAACATATAAGGCATCTAGAACTATGTGGTTGGGAAGCAGATTTATTAACCACACAGCCATACCAATATTTAAAAAGCACCATCCAAATGTGGCCGATGCCAGTGCTGCCTTGACTGGCTTCTGTGCCGGTGGCATGTAAAAAGCACCAGCCAATCGTGGCTGCTGCCAGCCTCCCCTGGCACATAAAATGCATCCACTACACTCACGGAGTGGTTGGTGTTAGGAAGGGCATGCAGCTGTAGAAACACTGCCAGATCAGACTGGAGCCTGGTGCAGCCTCCTGGCTTCCCAGACCGTGGTCGAACCATCCAACCCGTGCTCGCATGGAAAACGGATGTTAAACGATGATGATGTGCTTATTACACCAAAGGTTTCAAAACTGAAATTATTCAACAATGACAGATTGTAGTTTTGATTTGGAGAGATGGACAAGGAGACTGTTACAGAATTGCTGCAATCTCATGACATTGAACTATAAACAAAGATCTATGTAAAAAAAAAGAGGATGGTGCAACAGCATTCTTTGGAAAAACCAAATACCAAAAAGAAAGCTGCATCAACAAAGGAGTCTATTCGATGCACTTTTCCAGGATTGTGAACATGCGAAATAAAAATTAACGGAGGGAGGATGTGATATTGATCATACAATGAAAGTCAGTTGAGCTATGAACAGCATTATTAAATGTTACAAGCAAAATATATGAAAAGAAAATCTTCAAAGCAAGTCTACTTTACATTATTTTACAAAAAAAAAAATCGTTTTTTATTATATAAAACAAATTCTACTTCTTTTATGACCTTGGCAGTATAAACCAATTTTATATATTATTGTTGCTATTTAACACAGTTTTGCCATTATATCAGAATATTCTACTGACATCAGCAATATTGACCGATTGACTTTAATATCAGTGTTCTTTTGTACCAATTAATTTGGTAAATGGTAACATAGTTTGAAATATGACACTAATATTTTAACTATACTTAATCAGTTAAGTATATGTATTTTGGTAAATTTAAGACTGGCGTGTCAGCTTATGAATAATAATAATAATAAAATTTGGTGATATCTTCTGAAGCTCACAGTTGTTCTGTTGCTGAGAAAAAGGTCATTGTGTGATGTGTAAGAGTTCATCATTTATTTGGTTTCACTCGCAATTTGAAAATATTTTCTTTCTATTTATACACAACAGAGTAGCCTTCAGGTTAATGCCCTGTTGATTCTGTTGTATTTATTTTAGTGAAATATTTGTAACTATTTTTGTTTCATGCTATTATGAACTGGTGTTTGGGAACTCATTATAGAAACAGGTTTCTTTAAAGCTCTGGTTAAATGTGACCATAAGCATTATATTGCTAGGATCATTAGTGCCAGATAAAATATCTTGTGATGGTTAGCTATAGCTCATGTTCTGAGTTCAAATCCTGCTGTGGTCAGCTTTACCTTGAAGGCACATGGCTAAGTGGTTAGGATATTTGGCTCATGATGATAAGGTTGTGAGTTTTATACTTGATGGCGTGTCATGTCCTTGAGCAAGACACTTCATTTCACATTGCTCCAGTCTGCTCACCTGAGAGAAATGACTAGTACCTGTACTTCAAAAGGCCAGTCTTGATACACTCTGTATTATGCTGAATATCCCTGAGAACTACGTTAAGGGTGTGTGTATTTGTGGAGTACCCAACCACTTGCATGTTAATTCTGTGAGCATGTTGTTCCGTTGATTGGATCAGCTGAAACATACATTGTTGTAACCAACAGAATGCCAGTAACTGTGTGTCCTATTTCTTTACTACCCACAAGGGGCTAAACACAGAAGGGACAAACAAGGACAGACAAACGGATTAAGTCGATTACATCGACCCCAGTGTGTAACTGGTACTTAATTTATCGAGCCCGAAAGGATGAAAGGCAAAGTCAACCTCGGTGGAATTTGAACTCAGAACGTAACGGCAGACGAAATACTACTAAGCATTTCACCCGGCGTTTCTGCCAGTTCGCCACCCTGTGTGTCCATCTCTGAGATCAATAAAATAACCCCACCACCTAGTCAAGTAGTGGGATCAGTAAAATCTAACCATTGCACTTACAATTTTGAGCCTTATGTTTGTATTAGGAACAATTATGTGAAGTTGTGAAGGAAAGAAAAGACTTGGACTTTATTGAACAATTATTGAACAGAATTACTAGTTATAGAATCAACAATTTTCTTTGTTGCTGAAGGCTAGGTTCTTGGAATTGTCTATAAAAAAATGAAGTGTCAGAAATCTATTTGTTTAAAAATTTTGCATTAGTGGCTTTCGCACAATGTGTCAATGATGAATGGCGCAAGTAGGAATTAATAAGCAAAAAACTTCATATGTTTGTTACAAATTGTCTAGATGTCATTATCTCACTTTCCTCCCCTCACTTACTGTTTTTAGGATGCTTACAAGATGAAGGGAGAATATTGGTTATTGTACTTTAGCACCATTTTAAAGTGAGATTTTGTTGCTATTTCTAGAGAGTGTAGTAACCACACAGAGGTTCCCTTCTTGGCTCATAAAGTTAGGTGAATGACTTGATGTGGTCTACGGATTCAGTTGTCACATAGAACTGTCTAGCTAAGGACATACAACATTCCCTGCAGTGGTTTCTGTTTTTAGTGTGCAGTATAGTAGTAGTCTTTGGGTTTGTTTCTTCCACTCTCTAACCAGATCTTGTTGGCTTAGCAGAGATGAGAAAATTGAACAAAGTCAGAGAGCAACATTAGTAGTTCTTCCTACTTGTTAATTGAAATAATTAAATAGAAATAGTTCACACAAACGGATACACAAAGCCACTCAGTGAAGCAATTGACATTGTTTAAAATATTAAAAGATTATTAAACCTTTCCATTACCATATTTTTGATGAAATGGACTGCCATTGTTTCAATTAATTTCAAAAATTATGAAGAATTTAGTAAATAGAATATTAACATGGAATTTCAATAGGTTTTAATTTTGATCATTTTAAAGCAGGAAGTTTGTATTATAAACCCAGGAGGGGATCTCAGCCAGGTTGATATTGAAACAGTTAATACAATAATTGAACTAATGTAGTTGTGATACCCGTGCTGGTGGCATGTAAAAAGCACCATCTGTATGTGGCTGATGCCAGCGCCGCCTGACTGGCGTCTGTGTTGGTGACACGTAAAAAGCACCAACCTATTTCTTTATTACCCACAAGGGGCCAAACACAGAGGGGACAAACAAGGACAGACATAGGTATTAAATCGATTACATCGACCCCAGTGCGTAACTGGTACTTAATTTATCGACCCCGAAAGGATGAAAGGTAAAGTCGACCTCGGCGGAATTTGAACTCACAACGTAACGGCAGACGAAATACCGCTAAGCATTTCGCCTGACGTGCTAACGTTTCTGCCGATCGTGGCCGTTTGCCAGCCTCCTCTGGCCCCTGTGCCAGTGGCACGTAAAAAGCACCCACTACACTCACGGAGTGGTTGGTGTTAGGAAGGGCATCAGCTGTAGAAACACTGCCAGATCAGACTGGAGCCTGGCGCAACCTCCTGGCTTCCCAGGCCCCGGTCGAACCATCCAACCCATGCTAGCATGGAAAACGGACGTTAAACGATGATTATGATGTTCTGGTTCCATCTTGTCTGGAAATTCTGGTCAAAAGGAGGGTCCATGCATGATATCTAAATACTTTCCATCTTTCACCATGCTATCATGTTGACTCATTAATATAAGAAAGTTTTTTATATTAAATGTATTTCATGGACTGATTTTTGGTCACGATAGCAAATATTTCCCAAATTAGGTGTATAACTAAGTATTTAATTTTTTGAAATAAAACTGCATTTAGTCATTATAGCTTATTTGCTGAAGGACATTTGCCAATTCTTTTTACTGGTTCTGTGGCCCACCCATAACTGATGTTTGCACAGAATACTTTGTTCAGCTAATTGTCTTACTGCAAATATCTGATCTTATACGTTGCTTTAAGAAGTTGCTGTTGTAAATGTCATTCAACCTGCTAAAAAAAAGTCAGCCAAATATCATTCTTGCAAAAGAAGATAGGATGATCTCAACTGGAATGCTTTTGATCAGTCAGGATTGCATGGTGGTGTTGTGGTTGATCTTCAAGGAAATAGTTTCCATTTATTTTTCTTTTCAAATTGCTGATACTATTCATTACAACTTCTGACAGATACACTGCAAGATTTGTACAGTACTCGCGTGTATGTGCGCATGCATGCAGCTGTATATGCATGCACTAGCACTATGACCCGTCGTTGCCAGGTCATAGTGCTAGTTTGGGTTAATCAACAACTTGTGGCTTGAACACATTTGAAACTTTTGAGTTATAACTAATTCTTAAGTAAGACCTATGTTTCTCATTAAATTTCAACCCTGTGTAATTTCTATGGCTTTTTAATATTCATCAAAAAGTACAGTATATATAATTCTTCTGTCTAAGGTGGCAAGCTTTGTGGCATTTCTCTTGGTTTTCTTTATGTTCTAATTTCAATTAATGCTGAGGTCAACTTTGCCTCTTTTATCCTTTTGGTGGTTGATAAAATAAAGTCAGTCAAGTACATCAACTCCCCGCTCCCCCACCTCAAAAATTTCTGACCTTGTGCCAAAATTAGAATCATCATTTGTGTCTTTTTTTATTGCTGTCAAGGCTGGACAAGAATTCTTGAAGTAGTATTCTATGGCCAATTACTCTTTCTGGGGCCATTCCTTATTTATTTTCAACTAAGGTTCCTCATTCCCCAGCTCTTCAACTATGAAATCACTGCACTACAGGGTATTATGTAGAACAAATGTTATTGTACCCAAGTGGTATCACTGTATGGAGGAGACACACATATTTGTGCACTCATATACAATAGGTGCAAGCATAGCTGTCTGGTTTGCTTCTCAACCATGTACTTTTGGAGTCAGTCCTACTGTATGGAAGTGTTTTCTATTACAGCTCCAGGTCAAACAAATCTTTGGAAGTGGATTTGGTTGCTTGAAACTGAAAGACACCCATTGTGTGTGCACATGCATGGGTGCAAGTGTGTGTTTGTGTTTTATTGTCTGGATGTCATACACTAATTGTTAACAGTTACTCTCATACAAGCAGTAGTTCATTTGCAGTCTTTCTGAGAAATGTCTGGTCATTGGGCTGGTTGTGTTTGAAGGACTTAGGAGAAATAATATCTCACTCAGAAACGGGTGATGGTTGGCAACAAGAAGAGCATCCAGCCATCAAAAATCTGCCTCAGTGAGTCTTGTTGGATGTATGCAAGCATGAAAAAAAAGACATTAAGAAGATGATGATGATACATGCACCCACATTGTTCTCTTAGTATAGTTCCTTGCAACCAAATAAGGCGGCGAGCTGGCAGAAACGTTAGCGCACCGGGCGAAATGCTTAGTGCTATTTCGTCTGCCGTTACGTCCTGAGTTCAAATTCCGCTGAGGTCGACTTTGCCTTTCATCCTTTTGAGGTCGATAAATTAAGTACCAGTTACGCACTGGGGTCGATGTAATTGACTTAATCCGTTTGTCTGTCCTTGTTTGTCCTCTCTATGTTTAGCCCCTTGTGGGCAATAAAGAAATACGTATAGTTTCTTGCAACCAAATTTCACTTGGGTCACCCAAGGCATTGGTTGAACTAGGATTGTAGTTCAAGATAGTGTCACACCATAGCATCAAACTGAAACCACATGGTTGCAAAGTGAAGGCTTTATCTACATAGCCTTGCCAGTACCTATTACATAAAACATTTATAGCTTTTTGTCATAACGAAATAATTTCTCTTTGAGAAGTCAAATATTCAGCAATACACATTTATGAAAGGAAGCTGTTTAGATGTAGCTGTGTTAGTGCACAATATAAATAATGAAATTTTAATATTTCTAATTTCCTCATGATTTTAGTGACAAGAAAATCTCCCAGTTTAATCTCACTATTTTGCTTTTACCATTGCTACTAGATATTTTCAAATGATTTCCCTTGTGGATGCAAAACTCTTTGATTGTTACAAATTTTATCAAATTTCACGTTTTTAAAGATATATCACCTCTGGGTATAATTCCTCCATATCTAATTTTTACATAACTTTATCTTTTTGTCTGGAACAGTAAATTTACTATAATAGAATTTCATATCATCATCAATATCAATATATTAAAGTGATATGAAGGTAGAAAACTGGAGTGTTGGTTCTGAGCAAAATCTTTGTAAAATCAAATTGTCCTTTCAGTTGCTGTAAGCCAATGAAATGACTACTTGTTTTATGAACTAACTAGCACTATGACCCGGCGTTGCCGGGTCATAGTGCTAGTGCATGCATATTCAGCTGCGTGCGTGTGCACATACACACGAGTACTGTACAAATCTCCGACCAATCACATGCTGGCATTCAATTGGCGTATCAAGTTTCGGGCATTTTGATTGGGTTTTGGATAGAAAATTCACAAAAAAGTCACTTCTATTGATTTTTTAATGGCTTTGCGGGGTGACTGGGGAAATGTAAAGATGTGCACGACCACCCTTGGATGGTTTTGAATGACCATAGAAAGTGTGAGCCCTCTAACTGAAAAATTGTGAATTTGTATAAAGGACACACACACACAGACATTTTGCTGTTTATATATAAAGAGATGAATTTGGCCATCTGCATCCCTTTTCCTTTACAAAAGGGGGTCCATTCTTCAGTCAAAAGAAAGCTTATTCTTTTACTTGTTTTAGTTATTGGACTACGGCCATGCTGTGGCACTGTCTTGAAGGGTTTAATTGGATTTAAGTCTGGTGCTTTTTCTGTTGATCTCTTTTGCCAAAACAGTGAGTTATAAGGATGTAAGCAAATCAACATAGTTCTCACAGCACTGGTGGTGGCTGGGACACACATACACAGTAGGCTTCCACACAGTTTCTATCTACCAAATTGACTCAGAAGGCTTTGGTCGGTCCACGTGTTTAATAGAAGACACTTGCTCAAGGTGCTATGCAGTGGGACTGAACCCAGAACCATGTGATTGCAAGGTAACCTTCTTGACCACACAGCCATACCTGTATCTATATACATTTTGATATCAGGAACTCGTTCCCTACCAAAATAGTTATTTGGTATATTCCGCAAGGTTTAACTCCTGACTAGTAGGTTATTTCTGCTTTACCATCAACCACCAGAGAGTGCTTCAAAATGGTTACTCATGCTGCTAGAAATAGCAGCCTAATCACACTCCTCTCAATGGATGATGGGAGTCCAGATTACATTACTGGTACACTTTTGATCAGAGTTCACTCATCTCAGTCAGGGTTGGCACATTGAGGCCAAACAGCATGCTAGAAACAGCAGCCTAATCGCACTCTTCTCAATGGATGATGGGAGTCCAGATTACATTACTGGTACACTTTTGATCAAAGTTCTGTCATCTCAATCAGGGTTGGCACATTGAGGCCAAACAACAGTCAGACACATCACCTGTTGAGTTCAATATAATTCTCTCACATATACAAATCATTGATGTTTTGTACATTAGTGTTTCACAGCTCACTGACATTTATTGTTTATAGCGTCACTTTTTCATATATGTTAATATCTTCACCATTTATCTTTAGTGTTTGCTTTGAGTTTATATATATACATATATATATATTTATTTATCAATAGTATTATGCTTACAGCTTTCCACTGTGTCAATCACTGCTTTATGTATTTCTAATGGAAAAAGTGGTGTGAGTTTTTTGCCAATACACATTAGTGAAAGGTGTGTGTGTGTATGTTGCTGAAGACATGGCTGTGTTTAAGAGGTTCCAGCCACTTGGTTCCAGGTTCAATCACTTTGGACAAGGGTCTTCTAATATAGGCCAACCAAAGGCTTGTGAGTGAGTACCTTTGGTAGACAGAAACTGAAAGAAGCCTGTTTTTCTAATGTGTGTGTGTGTGTGTAATATCAACATTTTATATTTGCTTTTCCATGCTGGCGAGGGTTTCTGAGGCATAGGTTTTATGGCCTGATAACCTTTATGTCACCTAGCCTTTCATCAACTTGTATCTATTCTAAAGGTAAGGTAACACATGGTAATATAAATCCATGTATATGCATGTAAGTGCAGGTGGCACGTAAAAAACACCCACTACACTCGCGGAGTGGTTGGCATTAGGAAGGGCATCCAGCCGTAGAAACACTGCCAGATCTGACTGGGCCTGACGAAGCCTTCCAGCTTCACGGACCCCAGTTGACCCGTCCAACCCATGCTAGCATGGAAAGCGGACGCTAAATGATGATGATGATGATGATGCATGTATCTCTGGGTACACATATCTCTGTGTGTGTCATATATATATAATGTATTTGTATGCATATGTGTGTATATAATATATATATGTATATATATACACACATATATATATACATACACACACACACATATATATGTATGATTATATTATATTTTTTTGTGTGTGTTATGTATTTGTATGCATGTGTATACATATATATGTGTATGATTATATTTTTTATGTGTTTGTGTGTGTATATATTTGATGAACTTTCAGCAAATGCAAGGCTATAGAAGACACTTGTTCAACATTCTGCCCTGTGTGATTGAACTGAGAACCTCGTATATGGTTGTGAAGGAAACTTCTTGAACACAACAAAACCATTCTGTTCTTATAATGCACAGAGTTACACAAGGCTTCATATGCATTTCATACAGAGAAATACCAGTCTTTTAATTAGGCTTAGCAATTATTACAGGTAGAATAGGAAGTTGAGATATTTATTATTCATTCAATCAATTAGTCTACTTATAAAGGATTATAGATGAAAAGACAATATGACTGAGAAAGAAAGAGGTAGATCCTGTTCATGTTAAAGAAAATATAAATAATGTTACATTGTGTTTTAATAGTTAATTAGCCTTTAATAACTGATTTTGAAGCAGTTGGAATATGTGTATCTGTGTGTTTGTGTGTGTGTTTGTGTGTGTAGGCACATGGCTTAGTAGTTAGTGTGTTGGACTCCTGATCATGAGATTGTGGTTTCAATTTCTGGACTGGGTGATCATTGTGTTCTTGAGCAAGACACTTAATTTCACATTACTCCAGTTCCTTCAGCTAGTAAAAGTGGGTAATCTTGTAATAGACAGGTGTCCTGTCCAGGAGGAATATATACTCCAGAGAAACTGAGAAACCAGCCTTATGCTCCTTACAGAGTAATGTGGACTAACCACTCTATATATATATATATATATATATATATTCTCTTTACTCCTTTACTTGTTTCAGTCATTTGACTGCGGACATGCTGGAGCACCGCCTTTAGTCGAGCACATCGACCCCAGAACTTATTCTTTGTAAGCCTAGTACTTATTCTATCGGTCCCTTTTGCCGAACCACTAAGTTATGGGGATGGAAACACACCAGCATCGGTTATCAAGCGATGTTGAGGGGACAAACAGACACAAACACACACACATATATATATATACATATACGACAGGCTTCTTTCAGTTTCTGACGGCCTGAGGCTATAGTAGAAGACACTTGCCCAAGGTGCCACGCAGTGGGACTGAACCCAGAACCATGTGGTTGGTAAGCAAGCTACTTACCACATAGCCACTCCTGCGCCTATATATATATTGAGAGGGTCAAATGTTTTTATAGTTTATAATACTCTGTCAGTTACCATTATCACTACCAGTTGTCAGAATTGTTAATTTAATTAAAGTAAGTACTCTGTGTCACGAATGCCCTATAATCATTATTGTCGTCCTCACTTAATGTTCACTTTTCTTTGCTTGTATGCGTCAGATGGAGTTTGTTGCCACAGATTGATTTTTTTTGTTTTGGTCTTTCTAATGGCTGGATGTCTTTCCTGTTGTCCACCCTCATCTTCTTCTAGGCAAGCTAATATTTCCCCATGGCCACACAAGTTTTTCATGGAAAACTGGAAACAATGTCGCTTGTATGATGGTCATGTTTGTTTACAATCATCACATAATGTGAAGAAAAAGGCACACACACACAATAGACTACATTCAGTTTCCATCCACCAAGTCCACTTACAAGACTTTGGTCAGTCCAGGGCTATAACAGAAGACACTTTCCCAAGGTACTGCATAGTGGGACTGAATTTGAGATCATATAATTGGAAAGCAAACTTTTTAACCACACTGAGGATGTGTGTGTCTGTAAACCCACATAACTTCTGAAGTTCACAACTGATTTTCTCCAAAATGGGAACGTACATTAGTTATGTTTCAGAGATGGTTTTAGACTCTTAAAATTTTTTCACATAATGAGTAATGGGGCCCCTGGGAGCGGAAAATACCCTTTCCTGGGGTACGTATTGTTTCTATTCAACCTGCAAAAAAACAGTTACTGAAATGATATAAGTAGGTTGTATTAAATGGATGAACCGATGTAGACTTCAAACTGCGATGTCTGAGTGGTAACAATAATAGCCTGTTCTCATAGTACCATAGGTAGCAATTCGTTGGAATAAAAACCGTTTGGCATGTACTGTTTATTATGAGAAATATGTTAAAATATATTAAATCCTGAGCAATTATTTTCTTTTAGCTTCAGTATCAAAGTCTTCCTTCTAAGCATAGATGAAACCCATACAAATATTCTTCAGCTATTGGTTACAAACCAAAATATTGCATGTACATTAACCTATTAATTTATGGTGTCTGAGACCCAACCACATTTGTTCGAGACTGTGTCCTTAATGTGACCTTGCGTACCCTCACGCTGCATGCAGAATTGTTTTCTTTTGGGAGCTGAGTTGTCCTCTCAATGGTCCCATGCTGTTTACATGGAGTGCACGATTGGGCCACGACTATTGATTCAAACTGAAGTATTGCATGACAGTGTTGTTTTCAAGTGCTTCCTTGCCAGTCACCCCTAATTACCACGCCATTTCTTTCATGTAGATTTCTCTCATGTGGTGCTGTTGAGCATGCCTACAGGCTTAGTTTATCACATAGCCAACAGTCGCAACGAGAATATATCCACTGAGAACTTTTTGGTGTGTTCAAAACTCACATACCCTCCCCCAGTTTTCCATGACAAGGTTAAGGTCGGGAATTTTCCAAACAGACACATAACATGTCACTTAGTGAAATTAACCCTTCATTTACTCCACAAATGTTTTGTCATCAATGCTGCACTTCCCCATATCACGTTTCAGCTTAACTACCATATTTACAAATTATGCCATTTAAATCCCAAGCAATGCTGGGTATGTCTGCTAATGTGCTATAAAATTAAAATAAAAGCAGGACTTGGTGCAAACACTTATTTGAATATTAGCAAGTAAGCTAGGCAGAATTGTTAGCATGTTGGGCAAATGCTTAGTGGTATTTTGTCAGTCTGTGCATTGTGAGTTCAAATTCCACTGAGGTTGACTTTACCATCTCATTCTTTCATGCTCGATAAAATAAAAACCAGTTGAATACTGTAATTGACTTACCCCTGCTTCTAAAATTTCTGGCCTTGCACCAAGATTTGAAATCAATGAGAAAGTGAACTACTTTCAAAAGCTGGCTATGAGTGGACATGGTCTTGGATGAGAAGTCTGATCCAGTTACACCTTCCTACCACAAAAAGGCAACTACATTTATCAACAACAGCAAGCATCTGCTTCCACTGCTTAACTACTCTGACTGAATAGCAACAAACAAAAGGGAAATAAAAGCTTTTTGTTTTACTGTTCTGATTTGTAGCCCAAGCAAGAAGAGACTGTATGCTATGATTGTTGGTATCACATATCTATGAAAAGTACACTTTAGAACTTAATAATTGTTTTAGAGCCATTCGCTTGTTGGTCCCTTTTAATCTTTGAAATGTTGAGAGAGCAAAAAAATGTGTATGGGAATTATGAAACTAATTATTTTATAGGATTTAGAGATAGCTGCAGCATGTTAATGAAGATATGTAATGCTGTTTTGCCTGTTCCAGACTCAGTTGTGGCCTTCTTGGGCTAGTTGTTTGAAGTCTAGGAATAAATATTTCAAATACCAGAACTCCAAAAATGTTTTTTTATTTTTACAAACATACAGGTAGTGAGCATTCTTATATAAACTATATTTTAGACAGACATATAGATGTTGTGTGGTTGTAAAATTATAGCTCTGAGACCATAACCCATGGCAGCTGACTGGCTTCTGTGCCGGTGGCACATAAAAAGCACCATTCGAGTGTGACCATTACCAGCATTGCCTTACTGGCACGTGAAAAAACATTCACGCGAGGTCGTTGCCAGTACCGCATGACTGGCCTTCATGCCAGTGGCACGTAGAAGCACCCACTACACTCTCAGAGTGGTTGTCGTTAGGAAGGGCATCCAGCTGTAGAAACTCCACCAGATCAGATTGGAACCTGGTGCAGCCATCTGGTTTGCCAGACCTCAGTCAAATCGTCCAACCCATGCTAGCATGGAAAGCGGACTTTAAACGATGATGATGATACATACATAAAGAGAGAGAGAATTGATACCATATTTAAAAAATAAATAGGGAATCAATTTGTTCAACTAAACCCTTTGAGGTGATTCCCCAGTATGGGTACAGTCCAATGACAAACAAATAAAAGATGTGTTCGTGAGCATGCACATACAGGTTAATACCGAAAGTCAGTATGAATATTTTAGATCTATAAATATAAATCAGTATATTGAATTATGTATAGATGTATTAGTTAAAAGTAGTTTAAGGTGTGGTATGATGGTGCACCACAGAGGAAAGAAAATATTGAATGATTTAATCAGCAGAGCTTTTGTTTTGATTTTACAGAACATACCATTTACATTATAGTTTGTGAAGAAACTGAGGTGCTCATTGTTATAATCTTTTACGCTTTTACTTGCTTCAGTCATTTGACTGTGGCTATGCTGGAGCACCGCCTTTAGTCAAGCAAATCGACCCCAGGACTTATTCTTTGTAAGCCTAGTACTTATTCTATTGGTCTCCCTTTGCCAAACTGCTAAGTTACGGAGACATAAACACACCATCATCGGTTGTCAAGCCATGCTAGGGGAACAAACATATACACACACACACACACATATATATATATATACATATATACGACGGGCTTCTTTCAGTTTCCATCTACCAAATCCACTCACAAAGCTTTGGTTGGCCCGAGGCTATAGTAGAAGACACTTGCCCAAGGTGCCATGCAGTGTGACTGAATCTGGAACCATGCAGTTCGTAAACAAGCTACTTACCACACAGCCACTCCTACGCCTATATCAAACTTTCTGAGATAAAGAAGTAATGTATTTAATGGATTGTTGCAAGTTATTTGTTGGAAGTAACTTGAGGACAGCATCCCTGGGGAGAAAGGATTGGACAACGTTTAGTATGGGGTGGGATGGGACAATCTGTTAATGGTAACAATAAGAGGAAAGGTAGGTGTTGAGGTGTTGTAGCAGGTGATGAATTCTTGCATTTAATTGTTACTATTAATTGGATCTGTTTAATGAGATAGCAAATGACTGAAACTTTGCAAAAATCTAAAAGAATCTTTTGTATCAGAACACTTCAGCATTAAACTAGAAATCTGTGAGTATAATTAGTCTACCATGAAATGCTATGTGGAAAGGGAAAAAAAAAATAGTTGAAGAAATAAATGAATAATGTTAATTTAGAAATTTTTGGAAAATCGTTAACAGTAATGCGGTTGATTGATTCATAAACATTGATTTGCTTTAATTTTTGGTTGGTTAAAGAAAATCTTTCCAAGAGTAAAATGTAAATTAGGATTTCCGAAATGTTAATTTAAATTGTTGTTGTGGAAAGGAAAAGTCTGTAATTTTTACTGTATAAGATATATGAATATGGTAAAATATAGATGCACACATTTTGATAAGTGCTATTGCTCAAAACCTTCGGCCCTCAAGTCACTCTGTTGCTTCAGCTAAATATTGACCCTTTTAGCATTTAGATTACTTTGTCAAATGTAATACTTATCTATTCACATTATTGCGAAATAATTATGTATTATAGCTCCGAGATTTTAGTGATGTGATTGTTTTTAGAATAACATTGTAGGGTAGGTATGAGAAGTCAGACATGGGTGCTTTGAACATAAAACAGGTAGAATATTTGGGACAGCATTGGCTGGTTTAAATGCTAAAAGATTAATAATCTCTCTCTCTCTCTCCATACACACACACACACACACACACACACACACACACTCTCTCTCTCTCTCTGATTTGAAATTTTGTATTAAATTCATGGGATACCTTTGTGTTGCCTCGTTGTCGTGAATGGTCATGCTGACCATTTAACAAGAGGAATTGGTAGATCACCAGACAAAATATGTTGTGATACATCTCTTTGCATTCTCACTGATGTCAGTTTTGCCTTTAATCCTTCATGGGTTGACAAACCGAGTGCCAGTCAGGTACTGTGAAAACACATGGCCTAGTAGTTAGGGTGTTGCACTAATATCATGAGATTGTGGTTTCGATTCCTGAACTAGGCAGAGCTTTGTGTTATCGAACAGAAGCACTTCATTCGATGTTGCTCTAGTCTATTCAGCTATAAATGAGTTCCAGCAATAGCTGGGAAGTTAATCCTGTGATGGACTAGCACCCCATTCAGGGAATGTTATAATCTGTCATTTATACACCATTGAAACTGGATTAAGCTCCTACCTTCTTAGTCCTAAGTATAAACTCCAGCCTAATAAGTCTGGAGTTGACATGGTTGTGCGGTAAGAAGTTTGCTTCCCAACCACATGGTTCTGGGTTCAATTCCAGTGTGTGGTACCTTAGGTGACTGTCTTCTATCATAGCCTTGGACTGACCAAAGCCTTGTGAATGGATTTGGTAAATGGAAACTGAAACAAGCCCATCATGTGTATGTATCTTTGTGTCTGTGTGTCCCCCACTACTACTTGACAACCACTAAGTTATGTCCCCATAACTTAGTGGTTTGTAAAGGAATTGATTTGTCTGACTAAAACTCAAGGCAGTGCCCAAGAATGGCTGCAGTCTGATGACTGAAATAAGCCAAAAGGTGAAATAATTAACTGTGACCTCACTAAAATTTGATGATCAAGTTAATAGTTATTAAATGACTGGTAAAACAATACCAGCGTAATTTCAGAGCCATAGCTGCGAAGATTAGTATGTGACGGAGATGAAAATTATTGATCAACGGCTAAAGGAAAGATTATCCTATTCTGCGAGAAATGTCATCAGTGACAGTAGAAATGTGTAGCAGTCTTAAATGAATGAGAAAATGAAGACATTACAACCATCCATAAGAATGTACAAGTGAAAGACAACTGACAGCTAAACAACTCCAAGATTGTTAGCGAAAGTAGTTGCAGGAATAATTAGAAGTGTGCAATCTGCAGATGTCGAGGAAGACTAGTTTGTAGGCTGCATGTCATAAAACTTGTTTTATAGTTTTTTTTTTGACAACGGTTGCATTGCTTATGTTATGTGTCTGCATGTAATACACGATTAAAAGGTCTCATATAAGTGGGGTGTTGTTAATAGTTTCCAACAACAGAAAAAAATTGTTTGATTCTGTTTGTGTAATGGAGAGAATAACTTATGAGGTTTTGTGTTGCATTTTTTTTTTTATCAACAATATTTGTAGTCAACAATATTTGCTTCTGGTCATTTTCAACTTGTATAAACGAAATCTTTTTACTGGTTTCAGTTATTTGATTGCGGCCATACTGGGCACCACCTCGACAGGTTTAGTTATATAAATCAATCCCAGTACTTGTTTTTTAAACCTCGGGCATGGCTGTGTGGTTAGGGAGCTTGCTTCCTAGCTACGTGGTTTCGGGTTCAGTCCCACTGCGTGGCACTTTGGGCAGGTGTCTTCTACTATAGCCCCAAGCCGACCGAAGCTCTGTGATTGAATTCGGTAGGTGGAAGTTACTGCCGTGTGTGCATGTAGGTGCTCAGTGCCTCTCCGAAAGAGAAAGAGGGAGAGAGGGGGTTCTTATTCTATTGGCTTTTTTTTTACTGAACTCCTAAACCATCACTGGTTGTCAGATGCACACATATGACAGGCTTCCATACAGTTTCTGTCGCTCATATTCACTTGCAAAGCATTGGTTAACTTGGGTCAATAATAGGACTGAACCCAAAATAAAATGGTTGTCTAAATGCCTGAGGTGGGTTGTTAATATTATAATAATTTTCTTGATTATTAACTTCATCTTTAGAGATGGTGGTTTTTAAATATTTACACCTACAGTACATTTTGATTCGTATTATCTCTGCCAACATCAGATATCATGTTTGGATGTGTCTGGCCCTGGATTAGAGAAAATGGTGTACAATTATGAAGAAACACAGAAATTTGTTAGTGAAAATTATGTTATTCTTTGTTTAGAAGTAGCTTAGTTTGAATCCAATCTGGAACTATGTACACCTCCAGGAATAAGACACCTGATGACAGTCATTGATCAAAATTTAGTGTAAGCTACAAATATTAAAAGCGGCTTAAAAAACAATTATTTCAGAATTTTATTGGTATGTTTAACATCATCTCTTGAAATTACTTTCAGTTTAAGTTTTTTTTTTTCTTTTATGCTAAAATAATTTTTTATTGATTAACAAGTTGGAAAATATAATTTTGAGAGCTTGATTAGTCATTAGAAACCCCCTGATGTTTTAAATGAAAGGCAATAACCATAAATGTTTACATCGTTATCTCCACAATGTGGATTAGAGAGGTTTATATATTTTTCATGATGTTGACTTGATAAATTTGTTTTATTTAATCATTGTTTCTTCTCTGTTTCATTTCTACTTTCTGAGATTATTAGTGCTCCATTTGAAATTTTTCTTTCTCCTAGATTGGGTAGGGTTATGATGCCTTTAATCTCTATACCATTTCAGTGCCTTCTCACATTACTTCTTTACCTGTTCCTTATATGTTCTCAGCAGACAATTCTGTCTCTCCTGTCTGGCCTCATCTAAGCATTGTGTTACATTTTAACCCTTTTGTTACCATCTTGCCTGAGACCTTCCTTGGTTTTATGATATAAACTTCCTGTTTTAAAATCATCTAAGTTAAAAGTTTCCATCTTTTATGTAAATTTATGCTCTGAACACCAACTTAATAATGACAGTTATTTTACTAAATTCTTTATTTTCAAAATTAACTGAAACCGAGACATTGTATTTTGACAGAAATATAGTATCAAAATAGTTAAGAAGTTATTAAAATCAAATGCAACTGAAGATTCAAATTGTATGTATAAAAACCTACCATTAAAGGCTTATATAATTGCTATAGTTACTCAAGAAGTCACAACTTGTTCTTAGAAGAAAGCCATCTCAAGTTATGTTTTTCATCTAGATGATTGTTAGAAGCTCTGACCTCAAACTGGATGCATATAAAATTGATTGTTTTATTTCAGTAGCTTTAGCTTTTTAAAGAACATTTATCATACTTAAATAGATGTTGGCCCATAGGACTCTGATTGCTACGAGATATGCCAAGGAATTGTGATAAGCAATATTTGCTATGATTGTTACATTTGTGTTTGTCGTTGGTTGTTGTAAATGTGATTGACAGATTGATCATATTGGTTGCACTTTTAAATTGAAGTGTTAATTGAGGTTCTTCATCGGAGAAGAATTCCTTTGGTATCTTCTATTTGTAGATTTGTTATTCCATTTTCCAGAGCTTCCTTCTAAGTTGGATTGCCTGACAGCTTTAATTCTGTTTGATTGAATTGAAGTCTTAGATCCAACCAATCTTCAAAGTAGCCGTGTGTGCTTTCATAAACAAATTTCTAAAACTCTCTTGTTCTGAGTTGTTTAAATTAAAGGGCCTATCTATTGTATGAAAAATGGTTTCAGGAAATACTTTTTATAGCAGAGAAGAATATAGTCTATAATTTCTGTCTGATAATTATCATGAAGTGGAATTTTATTCATGACTATAATAAATCTCTTCTGTTATAAAAACATCAGTTACTATTTATTATACTTTCCTGATTTCTAATATTTCTATTTCTGATTTGTATAATTTATATTTCTGGATTAAATTTCTCATTGAAAAGGGCAAATGTACTCACCATTTGATTATTAAAGGCAATCGAAAGCATTTTTTTTTTTACCCTATGTTACTGAAAGCAAGACACATCCTTTGTCAAACTTCCTGTGTCTATGTGTTCATGGCTGTACACACGCACACAGCACTCTACTATTATCATTTTTCAAGTTCTCTGTATTGTAATATCTAACTCTTGGTGAACAAATAATTATTCAACTTTCTAGATAACGATGTTGCATTTTTCCTGTGCTTAGGGAGATTTAGACTGTTTTGTACTCTCTTATCTGTATAAAGAGAAATTTAATTGAATCCATTCATTGCTTTATAGTTCACCTTTTCAGTTTGCTAGAGTGAAGATTGTGAATAAATTGCCAATGTATATGTAACTATGTGAAAACAGTTAATGTTAGGTGTGATTAAGTAAATATTTTAACATGAGAAATCTCACCTATTAAATCAGGTTTCTAACCATTTATCACTGTGTATTGTTGATACTTGCTTAAATGATTTTTGTATATAGAAATGGAAGTCTATTGGACTTATCAGTTACTAGTGTGATCAAATGGTGTGCAAGTAAGTTTAGCATATTAGCCTCACATTATCATCTGCTGCATATCCTACAACAAACAGAAAACTAGAATCAAATTATAATTAGATATAGTCAAATCTGTAAATGCAAACTCAAGTGTTAGTTCTTTTGAGAGAGAGAGAGAGAGAGAGTGATAATGCTATAATGAAAGTATTACATACATACTACTAGTTGCTTTAAGTATCACAGCTAAGGCCATATTAGAGCATTAAGTTCTTTATTTTTAGTTGTGAATTAATTACATTTCCTTTTGTTAAGCTATTCCACTGACTGACAAAAATTCACATAATAGAAAACACTTCACAGATGTGATGTCTCCTCTCTCTGCCTCTTCTGTTGCTATGACAATGGCCTCTGCTCTTCTGAGAGTTACTTGAATAATTTTTCCCCTCTAATGGGTATACCAACCCATTCATCTTTTCTCTTCTCATCAACCCTACTGTAGCTCACTTCTTGGGTCTTGTACTTAACACTCCAATTCTTTCCCCATCCCACACGAATTGCTACCCCCTGAAAATGTCTCCCCACCTTCATTTTACCAGCAGACATCAACTTGCAGATGTTTAAACTGAACATCAACTGCGTCATTGTAGCCTTTCTGGAAGGGCCTGAAAATATGACAATCACTGGTGTCCCATTCTTTGACCAACACCAAAGAATACAACCTAATGCAGCTGAAAATCATTTTATTCACTCACAGAGTGGCACACCCTGTGATTTCCATTTCCTCTTCCCTATCTCTCTCTCTCTTCCTATTTCAGGCTTTGATATTTTGGGATTCACAAGGTTTCTAGGAAGTTATCACCAATTTGAAGTGTAAATATTTTGATCATAGGTGCATGCATGGCTGTGTGGTTAAGGTGTTTATTTCATAACCATGTGGTTTCAGATTCAATCCCAGTGTGTGACACCTTGGGCTGATGTCTTCTTATATAACCCCAGGCTGACCAATACCTTGTGAGTGAATTGTGTATATGGGAACCCATCACGTGTGTGTGTTTGTGTACATCTTTGTAGTTGCATTTCACCTCTTGACAATTAGTGTTGGTTTGTTTATGTTCCAGTAGCCTAGCAGTATGGCAAAAAGGACTTCATCATCATCATTTAACGTCTGTTTTCCATGGTAGCATGGTTGGATTGTTCGACCGGGGTCTGGGAAGCCAGGAGGCTGCACCAGGCTCCAGTCTGATCTGGCAGTGTTTCTACAGCTGTATGCCCTTCCTAACGCCAACCACTCTGTGAGTGTAGTGGGTGCTTTTTACATGCCACCGGCACAGGTGCCAGGGGAGACTGGCAACGGCCACGATTGGTTGGTGCTTTTTACGTGCCACCGGCACAGGTGCCAGGGGAGGCTGGCAATGGCCACGATCGGTTGGTACTTTTTACGTCTCACTGGCACGGAAGCCAGTCAATACTAAAATGGATTATAAATGATGATATATGTGTGTGTCCCCTTGTTTGTTGCTACCAGCACTGCTTGAAAACCAGTGTTTGTTTATGTCCCTGTAACTTAGTAGTTTAGCAAAAGGAGAACAGTAGAACAAGTATCAGACGTTGAAAAGAAAAATAAAGTATCGGGTTGATTTGATCAACTAAAACCATTCAAGGCAGTACCCTTGCAAAGCTGCAGTTCAGTGATTGAAACAAGTATAAGATAAAAAAGATATATATATTTCCTTTATTTCTCTCTCTCTTCTTTCTTGACAAAGTAGGTTGAAAATATTATTGAACTTGGAGAACAGACTTAAGTAGATCGGAATGATGTATAAGTTAGTGGCATGTATTGTTAAGAAACTCAGAAAACTTTAATTTGACCTAATGTTAATCACAAGGTGTAAATAGCTGGCTATATTTAGTGAGGTCATTGGAGTTCAGGGCACTTACAATCATTAGTTTGTGTTTTGTTGTTGGTAATTGGTTTGCAAGATGATTAACTCTTTTTGTCTCAGATTAGTCTACCTAGTAAAAAAAAATTATGTCTCTCTGAATGTAGCCAACAATGGAGTCTCTTATGTGGTTACTTGGTTTGCTAGAATTAGCAGCCATTTTTCCTTTTAAATTTCACAATAGGTGCAGTACGGGGTGGCCCATTCTCAACTTTGTAAAAATTTTGTGCAATAGGCGCAGGAGTGGCTGTGTGGTAAGTAGCTTACTTACCAACCACATGGTTCCAGGTTCAGTCCCACTGCGTGGCACCTTGGGCAAGTGTCTTCTACTATAGCCTCGGGCCGACCAAAGCCTTGTGAGTGGATTTGGTAGACGGAAACTCAATGAAGCTCGTATATATGTGTGTGTGTATGTTTATGTGTCTGTGTTTGTTCCCCTAGCATGGCCTGACAACCGATGCTGGTGTGTTTATGTCCCTGTAACTCAGCGGTTTGGCAAAAGAGACCGATAGAATAAGTACTGGGCTTACAAAGAATAAGCCCCGGGGTCGATTTGCTCGACTAAAGGTGGTGCTCCAGCATGGCCACAGTCAAATGACTGAAACAAGTAAAGAGAGTAATCTTAAGATGAAGACTCATTGGGCAACATAGTCCAAGATACTTTTCTGCACAACTGGAAAACCTTTTAACCTTTTTGTTACTATATTTCTGTTGAATAAGGAAAAAATTTAGTAAAACAGCTTTGTAGTAATTAAACTGGAATTTGAAACATAAATTAACATATAATTTTGATGGAAAGTTTTAATTTAGATAATTTTAAACACGAAGTTTGTATCATAGGACTAAGGAGAGTCTCATGCAGAATGATATCAAAAGGATTAATCATGAGTCTACTGGACTGGGGCAGGCCAGGTGCTAAAAAGTAACAAGAACACATTTTGAACATTGTTGTTTTTAGGTACATTATCTATTAAAAGAGAAAAAAAAACAATAAACAGGTGGGATGTTAACAGTTCAAATACTTTTGATCATTGACCTGCTGAATCAGAGCTGACTTAAGGTTAGGGTAAAGGGTAAAGACCCCCTTCGCACATGAATGACCATAGGATTGCATCTAGAAAGTTACACTCCAAGGCACAAGTCTGAGCAAGGTTGTTTATAGAAGACCAGCAGTCACCCTTGCATACCATCCTTCCCTGTCCATGTCACTGATGTTATACAAGGGAATGGCAAAGGCCAATACAGCTTGGCACCAGTGATGTCACAACTCATTTCTACAGCTGAGGGAACTGGAGCAACGTGAAATAAAATGTCTTCCTCAAGAACACAGCACACAGCCCCTGTCCAGGGATCAAACACATGATTGTGAGTCTGATGCTCTAACCACTGAGCCAGGTGACTCGAGGTTAAACAATCATGTAAAGGAGACTTACGTTAGGTGACATCAAGTTTTATTTTTACCATTCTATTTTCCAGTGTTTTTTGGCAATATGTATAATGCATGAAGACTTCCATTTTTTTCTCTTTTACTTGTTTGTCATGACACTGGCCATGCTGGGGCCCCTCTTAGAATTTTTAGTCAAATGAACTGACCCCAGTACTTATTATTTTAAATTTTGTTTTTTAAACCTGGAACTTATTTTATTGGTATATTTTGCTAAACTGCTAAGTTACAGGGATGTAAACACACCAAGACCATGAAGCGGTGGTGTGGGGGACACACACACACATGATGGGCTTCTTTTGTTTCCATCAACCAAATCCAGTGAGAAGGTTTTAGTTGGCTTGAGGCTATAGTAAAAGTTACTTGCCGAAGGTGCCACACAGTGGGATTGAACCTGGAACCATGTAGTTGGGAAGCAAACTGCTTACACAAGGTACTTATTCTATCGGTTTCTTTTGCTAAACCCACCAACACTGTCAAGTAGTGGTGGTGGTGGAGGACAGATAAACAGACGCACACAGAGGTTTCTTTTAGTTTCCATCTCCCAAATCCATTCACAAGGCTTTGGTTGGATCAAGGCTATAGTGGAAAATACTTGCTCAAGGTGCCATGCAGCGGGATTAAACATGGAAGCTTGTTGTTTGGAATTCAGCTTCTTACCATACTGCTACACCTGTGCCATTATGAAAAGATAAAATTTTTTTCCCCTCATTACTTGAACTCAATAAAATAATTTACCATTTTGTTTCATTTTGCAACTATTGACTTCAACTCTATATGAAAGAGAGGTTTATTTGATGATGGTGATTCCATCACTATTCTCAATTCTTTAAGTATGGAGATCAGGATGGGATTCAAATAAAGCCAAGCTGGTGTGTTAATTTATTTGAGTTGGTCTTTTCAAAATAAAGTTTAAAACGAACAAAGTATCCCAATTAAACCAATAATACATATTTTTTTTTAAAGGCAAGTTTAAGGAACTTGGAAGTATCTAATGTAATTCTTAGAATGATTCTTTCTCTCCTTGCTTTTCATTTTCTAAAGAAATTGTGTTTATGAAGAGAGAAAAAAAAAGAGAAGCTTTTTCCCAAATTAGATATGATCTGTATTCTTTGTAACATGTGATTTAGATATTTTCAATCAATGTATTTCTGTCATTCATTTAAAGAAATTTATTATTATTATTATTATTATTTGTGGAATTGTAAAGTAATCTTTATTTTTTTTTTTATGGAATGTTATTTTTTCTTTTCATTTAGTGTACAAAATTATACCTCAGATTTAGTCATGGAAAGAATGGCGTGTTTGCTTTTCCCCAAGTGCATTTAGCAAATTAGTTGAAGGCTGTTCTGAATATTGAAACTGTGTCATGTATTTTTCATTTATCCCCCCCCCACTCCATCTATCACCAAAAGAAGAAGAAGAAAAAAGACTCATTCGTACACAAACAACCTACCACTTTTCAATGATAATTATTTTTTGCATTGGGCTTCAATGTATGATCTCATGGCCCCAGATTTTAGCCGTAGCCTTTGGTCAACCAAAGTCTTGTAGGTGAAAATTAGTAGATAAAATCCGATGAATCCTGTGGTGGTAAGGGAAAGCATGATGAATAAATATACCTCGCAGTATTTAGTTCCTACTGAGTCTTCTCCCAATACATCAAGAATGAATTCTTTCATTTCATGCTGGAGATAAACAAGTACCAAAATCAATACAATTGAATGAAACTCTTGATGGTTGTGCTCCAGCATGGCCACAGTCCAATGAAAGAATAAAAACTATATCCAGTCTCAAATATAAAGTAAAAATTAAATAAGACTTGTATCCAGTTTAGAGTTCAGTCTTCCCACTGAACTCTAAATCGACCCCAGGGCTTATTCATTGTAAGCCTTGTACTTATTCTATTGGTATCTTTTTGCCGAACCGCTAAGTTACTGGGATGTAAACTCACCAGCACCGGTTGTCAAATGAGGTGGTGGGGGGACAAACACATACACATATATATACATATACATGACGGGCTTCTTTCAGTTTCCATCTACCAAATCCACTCACAAGGCTTTGGTCGGCCCGAGGCTATAGTAGAAGACACTTGCCCAAGGTGCCACACAGTGGGACTGAACCCAGAACCATGTAGTTGTTAAGCAAGCTACTTACCACACAGCCACTCCTGTGCCTATATATTTACCAAAATTACATAAAAGTATCTTGAAATACTAAAGAGTAAAAACAATTCAGGATGGTCTCCTTGTTTAAGTTGGCCAATGCTACCATAATCCTTGCCTTCAGTTCATCTTTGCTGTTACAGGGAGTTCTGTTGGTCTCTTGCTAAACTGCGCCCCACACATAATAATCAAGGGGGTTGCAGTCTGGGGAATTAGATGGCCAGATTTTAGGGGTTATGTGGTCGTAGAAATTGTCTAACAGCCATAACTGGGTTCTCCTGCTTGTGTGGCATGGTGCAGAGTCCTGTTGCCAGACATAGGGTCTTCCAGCAGCCACCTTCTTGATCCAAGGCAGCACTACCTCCTCCAGACACTTGATGTAGTCCTCTGTGTTGGGTGTAAGGCTGTGTCGGAAGACGAATGGAGGTATTTCGTCGCCATCACTAGTGATCACTCTAAACACCACAATCTTGACTGGATGTTTGATTTTTAATCACTTTCAGTACATGTCCTCAGCTTGACACTCACACACTCTGAAATGTTCATATAGGAGCTTCTGGCATGAATGCCAAGAAGGGCAGTATGTTGTTTCCAACTTTCTGGTAGAGTGAATTGTAATGGTGCTGTTTTTCCTCACAACATGGTGCCCAACTGACCCTACTATACTGTGTAGTCGACAAAACCCAAAACAAACATTGTGCATGTACGAAATAAAAAATATAAAATGGTGACAATTCACTCATTGCACCCTCTGTGTGTGTGTGTGTTTATAAACAAACAAAGCATTCCTCACATAGCATAAATATTTTGCTAGTAAAGGTACTCATGAACAAAGGTAATTTGCTCTAGTATTTATATTTCATTTGATAGACATTAATAAACTTGGTTTCAATTTTAGAATGGTAATTTGGTTGGGTTTATGAAATAGCTAAATTTTGTTTATTTACTGTTTTTAGGCCAATGTTTGGAATCTAACTTTAAAACAAGAATGTTTTATTTTTTGCAGATATCTATGATAGGATTTCTGCCTCTTGAATAATATTCCATTATTATTCTTGTAATATGATTTTAGTAAAAAATTTAGTTTAAATATAAGCAGTTTGTGTAGGTTGATAACATGGAAACAGAAGCTGGTTTATATTGAAACGGTTGAATTGAAGAGGTTATTCCATATTTATTCATCACTTGAATAGATATTTTCTCTCAAGTTTTGAAATATTTCTGTATTAAAATGAGATTTTACATAAGTTTCTCCGTTATTTTTTCCCCCTAACAATTATAGTTTTCTCTTTTAGGCAGGGAGAGAATAGAGATAGCTATTTAACAGATAGGAATGTGTGTTTTTTTTTTTCTTTTTTAAGAAATTTATTATTTAACTTTTGCATAAGAGATAGAACAGATTAGTGAGCCAAAAATCTTTGTTTAGTCTGAGGTAATGCTTATAATTATTGCAGTACGATTTGGTGATATTTGGTTTATTCTAGATAGGAAGGATTGGAGAGAAGTGCTTGGTGTAGGGTTTGATGAATGAGATAGGATCTTTGAGAGAAGACATGTTGGTGTCTAGTGGGTTTGAGTTATAGCTGATGTATTATTTGCTAGTTTAGAACAGCTGAAACCATGGTAAGTAGTGAAAAGACAAGATAAAGCATGTTGATGGGTTGCTGGTTGTTGTGGTGTTAGGCAAAATGTTTGGCCAAACTGTTGGATATAAGTCAGGTGGGAGATTTCTTGCTGTTGTGTGTGTGAATGATGCAGATGTGTTTGAGGCTGAAGAGGGAAAATGTAGTATCAGTTTCTGTATTAATAGTGAGAGTAAGTAGCTTGTTGATGTTTAGGAGGCAGACGTGTTGGACTCCTCTTGGCACATTTCAATAAAACTACTGAAGGCACATCTTAGGTAATAGTTGGGGGCCAAGGAAAATCTTTGGACACCTGCTGTAGTAGTGACCTGTCAGGAAACCGTCACACTGAGAGACAAGATAAAGTGGCAACTAGGAAGTTCTTGTGGCATACATGATCAAAAGCAAGAACTGTTTCTTTTCAAAGGTAAAATCTCCACTAATGTCTCTAGTGAATTTGGCTCTCTAGAAAGCCTGCTGGTCTTCACTGGTTCTAAGTGGTAAAAGTGGTCATTTACAAATGTCATCATCACCTTGGAGATATTGTAAATGTTAGCAATAGACCAAAAGTTAACCAAATCTGAAAGATTGCTCTAGTCAGGGAGAAAGAGAGTTGAAGAGTTAGTATAGATACTAGTTCAGATGTATAGTTTGTTTGAAGCTGATAGTAAGAACACTTATTGAGTTGGTATGATCAACGAGGTCTCTATATTTGATTGCACGTAGAAGGTGCAAATAGGCTAAAGTTAAGTTGAAAAGAGAATTTGTGTGGGGAAACTTTGTCTGAAGAGATACTGATTATAGAGTTCCATGGGTTGAGCTCTGGTGATTAACAGGATTTGTGCTAAGAGTTGCTTATATATGAGGTGTTTTATTTTTCTATATGGCTGTGTGGTTAAGAAACTTGCTTTGTAACTACATGGTTTCAGGTTCAGTTCCATTGCATACCACCTATGGGAAGTGTCTTCTGTTATAAGCGTCATGCCAACAAATGCCTTGTGAGTAAATTTAGTTGTTAGAAACTGCATGGAAGCCCATCAGTATATGTGTGTGTCTTTGTTTATCCTCCTCCACTACTTGACAATTGTTGGTTTGTTTATATCTCTGGCAGTTTGATAAGAGACTGATAGAAAAAAAAAAGCTAAGTACTAGGGCTGATTTGTTCGACTAAAGCAGTGTCCCGCCATGGCTGCTATCCAATGACTGAAACAAGTAAAAGGTGTGTTTGAGAAAAGGGTGTGCTTTGGCAGTAGTAGTTCAGAAGTATCTTCTGACAGCAAATGCAAGTTAACAAATCTTTTTTTAGCATCTAAATTCCAAATAATGGCACCAATATTCTTAGCTTTTATTACACCGTGATATTCTGATAAAGATTGCATGTCAAATGGTGGGTATTAGCTGGATAATAGACAGCTTAGTGTCAGGTTCTTAAGAGTTGACAACTGAGATACATGATGAAACCACAACTAATCAATATATGTACTGATTGATTGTTTGAAAGCTATATCTCTGCTTGATGAGATTGTCATTAGCTGTTTAGCAAGCGTTATTTGTATGTTATTAAATATTAATTATCATTGGATTTGAGATTACCATTTATTAGTGCTTCACAAATGTATTGTAGGTGAAGGTGTTGCTGTCTGATTAACAGGTATGCTTCCTAACCACATGGTTTCAGATTCAGTCCCACTGTTGCACCTTAGATAAGTGTTTTCTATGTTCCTTGGTTGACCGAAGTCTTGTGAGTGAATTTGGTTGACAGAAAGGGACCTTACGTTCTGAGTTCAGATTCCGCCGAGGTCAACTTTGCCTTTCATCCTTTCGGGGGTCAATTAAATAAATACCAGTTATGCACTGGGGTCGATATAATTGACTTAATACCTGTGTCTGTCCTTGTTTGTCCCCTCTGTGTGTAGCCCCTTGTGGGCAATAAAGAAATAAGAAAGTGAAAGAATTTAATCATATATATATATGTGTATGTTCATGTTTCCTTGTCTTGATATCAAGTGATGGTTGTAAATGAGTGTCACTGTCATACAAGCAGTGTCATCCATTTCCAATATTCTATGAAAACATGTCTGGCCATGAGGAAATATTACCTTGCTGGGAGAAGGGTGAGAGTTAGTGACAGGAAGAGCATCCGGCTATAGAAAATCTCCCTCAATAAACCCTCCCTGATTCATGCAAGCATGGAAAAGTGAACATTAAAATAATGATTGAGATGAAAGTAAGAAGTTTTAGGAAAACTTGTAAAGTCTAAAAAAATCCCTCTCAGATAATGGCATGAAAACCTCACAATCTCAGCCACTTCTTTATAAATGTGAAGCCTTGTGCCTAAATTAGGCTAAAGATTTAACCGAGACAAAATTTTTGTGATTGGTTTGCTTCATGGCTATACAGGGTTGAAGTTTACTGGAAGCAGCTTTGCCATTCATCATTTTGAAGTTGATAAAATATATATTGCTGCTTTTGTTGTTTGGCCCTAGATCAGCTCAGAATGCTTTTGCTCAAACAATATTTTCCAATGTCTCACCTTTATTTAAGATGGTAAGATGTTGTTTAATGGAGATACGGCTGCTAACTCTAGCAGGTTGAGTAACCACTAGTTCTGTTTTTAATTAAAGAATTTGACTGGTTGATATCAGATGAGGTGTCTGGTTACATCTGGTCAGTCAACTGTTGCCTAAATACCTCATCTAACAAAGGTAAAAAAAAAGACTAAATTTTATATAATAAAAGTAATTTTGTTAATTTTATTGCTTATCAGTATTCAGACTGAAATCGATTGTTTATACACGGTAAATATTTATATTATTTTTACTGAATTTTAAGACTTCATTAAGCTTGAGTGTATTTTTCTTCCATCCACCCACTCCTCTTATTTTACTGATATTGATTAAATGGAGTTATTGAGTTTTGAATTGAATGACATCGGAAAGATTAATGTGGTAAATATAATTTTTATTTTATTTTTAACGATGACATATTGATCAGTGACAAGAATTGTTCTTTTGTCAGGTTATATCCCATATTAGATGTCTATATTGGTAATAAAAAGAATTAGAAAAAATACAATAATAATAACATAGAGCAGTCAAGAAGAGGATAAGAGTTGTATAAATTAATGTCTGATATTTTAATGTAAATGCTATAAAACTTTATTTACAAAAATGAGAGACTTAGAAATGGTGACAAACCTGTTGCTCATTTTCCTGTTTCAAATTGCTGCTTATAAAATCAAGATTTTTGTTTACTATAAGCTAACATAGACTTTTTAAATCATGTCACAGCACACAATCAAGCCAAGTTGGAAAAAGCCAAAATAATTTTGGTGTTTGTGCATTTTTAACACGTTACTGCATGTGTATTCTTTGTGGCAGCAAGCAATGCATGCTCCCTCCTGTTTGGAAGAAAATAATTTTTGATATAGTAAATAAACTTTAATCCTTTTGCATTTAAACTCACTATATTTGGCCCAAATATTCTTCCAATTTTATGTTCAAACCAGCCAGATCTGACCTCTTACGTCTACTATACAATGTTGCTGTAAAAATAAACGATCATATCATCAAAATCTCAAAGCAACGAGATAATGCATGATTAATTCAAAACCATGTAAATGAACAATCATTACATTTGACAGAATAATCTGAACGCTAAAAGGTTAAAAAGCTAATGGTGTGCTGAGCACTTTTAGGACCTCATTAAGTGTGCTATATATATATATAAATATAAAAGTGAAAAATCATTGCATTATCAGCCAGTGTGTCAAATTGTGACTTATTTTTGATACTTGGTCAGATAATCACTTCACTGATGTCCTTGAATGAGGTATAAATCACTGGTGTGTTAAGTGTTTTATTTCAATACTATAATGTATCTCAATACAGCTGTAGATTTTATCTGACTTTGTTTTTTTATAATTCTATGTTGGAATTTCATTAGCAACCATTTACCCTCCTTGTTCGTCTGTGGACACTGCTTATAAACTCACTAAGGGTTTGAGTGAATAAGATAAACCAGTTCACTTTAGAATATATTTTGTATGTAAATCAGTCTTTAGAATATATTTTCATCATCTGTTCTTTACTGTAGCCAGACAATTCAACAAAAGACAATTTACAGATGGGACAATTGTGTGGTATGGTGCAGAGTTCTGTTGCCAGACATAGGGTGTTCCTGGCAGCCACCCTCTTGACCCAGGGCAACACAACCTCGTCCAGGCACTTGATGTAGCCCTGCATGTTAAGTCTGAGGCCATGTGGCAATTGTCCTTCGTTGAATTGTTTGCACATAATTCTTTACTATAAATCCAGTTTATATGCTTCCAAATAAGATAAAATTTAAGTTTTCATTTAGTTGATTGTAGCAACTTATTTTATTTTCTAGTTCACATTTCTTAGGTATATATAGAAAGGTATGTGATTTATGATTGAAGGATATTTATAGTTGTTTAAATACCCAGCCCAGCCCTGATTTAGCAATCTCATTATCAAAGGTGTGCCGTCTGTGACCATCCCATCTTTTATTCAATGTGTTATTCAGCGTGTCCTTCCGCTTTTTTTTTTGTTAACTGTAGGATATAATTTGAAAAAGATTTGACTGTTATCTCTTGCAAGTTGAGCATGACTTTGAGGACATTTTCTTTTTATGGAAGATATTATTAAGGTGCTATGTCTTTTCATCCGATGTCACTTCATCAAAAGACTTTTCATCCATGTCTTTTTGTCCTATGACTTTCTGTCTAATGTTAAATAAACTCTTTAGAAAACAAGGTGAAATATCTAATGATATATTCACAGAACTATAACAAGCCTCATTATAGGATTGTTATTATCATCATTCTTTTCCCTTCTCTGTTAACAGTTTTACTTTCTCCCTCTTAAATATGGTGTTGTGTATAGAGAATGCTGCAAATTTAGTGTACACGTTTTTAATTTACCCATTCCAAAATGACAAAGTTCATAGTATCGACCAAACACAAAAGGAAAGTAGTTGATGAAAGTAATTACATCTACGGTTTTCATTCAAGCAATACAAAACTAGGAAAAGAATACTGGAGATGTGAGAAAAGTGGGCTGTGTTCAGTGTGAATTCACACCATAACGGAAAACAATAAGCCAAAAATTATTTTTATAAAGAGCACCTTCATCCAACTGATGTAGATTTGTTAAATCATTAGTTATATCGTAATACTTTTTTAAAATGATTTTTTTCTAAATACATTTTTCCACGGAGTTTTACTTGAATCCCATCAATAAAATTTTCAATGATTATTTGATTTTGATGTTCACCTTGTTTTCTAAAGAGTTTATTTAAAATTGGACAAAAAGATGTCGGACTAAAAGACATGTACGAAGTGACATCAGATGAAAAGTCAGGTCACGATTATTAATGAAAGAAAGGCCTACAGCTAGAAAATTAAGCTTGTTTGCCAGATACACCTTGCTGTTTAGTTGCTTTTCAGTTTACCTCTTCTTATTGGGTTCATTCTATATCACTCATTGATGTCTGTTATTCCTTGCAGTCATTTAAAATCTAAAAATTATATTTAAAACTATATTTACTTGTTTATCCTGAAAGTCTTCTATAGTCATTTTCAGTAGTGCTTGAGGAGACCTATTGAGTCAAGTACATCAACATCAAAATAAATATCAAATGGAAATTGTAGTTGTGATACCTGTGCTGGTGACACGTAAAAAGCACCATCCCAACATGGCTGATGCCAGTGCCACTTTGACTGGCTTCTGTGCCGGTGTCACATAAAAAGCACCAGCTGATCATGGTTGCTGCCAGCTTTCCCTGGCACTTGTGCCGGTGGCAAGTAAAAAGCAGCCACTACACTCACGGAGTGGTTGGCATTAGGAAGGGCATCCAGACTGGAGCCTGGGGCAGCCTCCTGGCTTCCCAGACCCTGGTCGAACCGTCCAACCTGTGCTAGCACGGAAAATGGATGTTAAACGATGATGATGAGTATTGCTTTGTTAAAAATTTTCATAAATTTGGTATGTAAAATAAGTGTCTTAAAGAGAGCAAAATGTAATGGATTATTTTACTTTTCACTTACATAATATTTTCAAATAGCAGCATTGAAGCTTTTACAAAATATTGTTTTTATCGAAAACATTATTTTCAAATGCTTTTGAAATTGTATTTTAGAAAATCATTTTATATACATTTTTCCATGCTTGCATAGGTTGAATGGGTCTGTCCACACACATACATACATTTGCATACACACATACACATGTACATACGCATATGTACACCTATGAGTTTTCGTTTGAAATTACTTTAAGAAATCAAATGTAATAATTCTCTTAATTTTATTCTATTGATTTAATGAAAAGAGCAAAAATCTGAATTTGTTTCCTGAAACGTGGAAGCTTCATATATGGCCTTTAGCACAACATCATTATACTACATGTTCCAACATTGTATTTTATATAGATTAAAAAGATAAACGTTTTGAATCCTATAGATTTTCTTTTTCTACTTCTTTCTCCTTTAATTTGAAAGAAAAACTACTTTGATCAGTTATACTTTTTAATAAGGAAAACATTTTCTGAAGATGAATATTATAAACTGAATCAACATATGATACAAAAACTGATACGAGACTAATGTATAGAGTCAAATGTTAATTTTTTAAATATTATTTGAAAGAAAGCTACATGCCTTTTTAAATAATGACTTTTTACCGTTTTCTTATAAATTTGCTTTCATGCCAGCATAATACTCTCATACTTAGCCCCCACCCCTGTTTTCCAGTCACACACACATATGCATATGCATGCACACACACACATATGCATATGCATGCACACACACACACACACACACACACATATGAATGGAAGCTCTTTGCTGAACAAAAATTGTATTTCTCTACCATGAGAAAATATTTCTTGGCATTTTCTCCTTTGTATAGCTAAGTCATATCTATAACATCAATTACCATGTACGATAGTCATGTCTTTTAAATCAATTACCAAGTTTTAGTTTGAATTTAGATGCAACAGTTTTATTATTTCATTAGAGAGCATTGGAATGGTTGAAGTGTGAAGTTATTGCTTAGCTTCTTTTTGTATTTCACAGTTTGCTGGCATCATTATTAGAAAGTGTGTATTCTATCAGAATATTCCATGTTGATCTTGTTCTTGTATGTTTTAACAAACACAACTTGTTTCTCTATATTTGACATATGAGCGTGGATAAGTAGATTGCAGAAAATAAGATATTGTTGCTATTAGGCTCAGGTGTAGAGCCACAGGCAATAATAAAAAAAAAAATCAATTTGCTAGTTTATTAATGTTTCAGTGATACAAGATTGTGTACTTATAGTCATTTCTTTGTTGAATTAAATTATAAAGTTTTTGAGATGGTTTTTTTTTTAACTTCTAAGATAGGTGCGGGTATGGCTGTGTGGTAAGAAGTTTGCGAGGTTCTGTCAGTGGGAGTTTTGCCACTGATAGAGCAGACAGAAACACCCCTCCACGCCGAAGAGGAGGAGGATTTTATCCTCCTTTATCTTGAGAGGGTGCTTGACAATGAATACCTGAGTGGCTTGGGCGACCGAGAACGGGTGTTCTCGGCGTGCTCAAGCAGTTCAAGGTGGCCTCCGCAGGTAACTGCGGAGGTGGTGAGTTATAAATTGTGACACAGTGCGACACAAACATTTGATAAAAGGCACTTCACCTTCTTCCTTCTGAACTCCCGGTTGTCAATGCGGTCTGCTCTGCAGGCGGCTAGGTATTTGACTGGGAGTTCGGAAGGAGGAGGAAGGGAAAAGTGATAGTGTATTTTTGATGTTTGATTGACTTTTTGATTTTTATGTAATAAAAGAACCTGTGATATCGAAGGGTGTTCAGTCTGCAGGCACCAAATACCCTTCCCATTTACATCATTTGTATTTGTCATTTTCATCTCATTAATGTATATATCCAGCCGCATTGCTTCTCTGTAAGGCCTTCATGGCCAATTTGATATAATAAAGAAGTCTGCTTTCCAACCACACTGTTACAGCTTCAGACCCACTATGTGACACTTTCGGCAAGTGTCTTCTACTGTAGCCTCCTGTTGACCAAAGCCTTGTGAGTAGATTTGGTAGACAGAAACTGAAAGCAGCCCATCATCTATATATCTATATCTGGTACTTTTTGGTTATCTTTTCCCCCATTAAAAAATTTCCATTAAAAAATTGGGTTGTCTCCCCACTAAAAAAATTGAGTTTATGAGGTGACGAGATTAGATTAAAAGGGTTTAGATGCTTTTGATTCAGTACTTCAACACATTGACTTTTGGCCCCCTCAATAGGCATGGTATGATTTGTTATAAAAATGTTATTAGATTCAATAAGATGTTTAATCTTTTTAGTTTTCATGTTTATTTTTTTCATTTTTTTGTTTTGTTTTATTGAGAGTTAAACAATTTTTTTAGTTGGGAAGATAACCAAAAATACCGATATTTTTCATAAAATGGGGTGGGGAGATAACCCAATTTTTTAATTGTGGTGATATAACCCTATATCTGTGTGTGTGTGTGTGTGTGTGTGTGTGTGTGTGTGTGTGTGTGTGTGTCCCTTACCACTGCTTGATAACTGGTGTTGGTATGTTTGCATCCCCATAATTTAATGGTTCAGCAAAAGAAACCAATAGAATAAGCATCGTGCTAAAAACAAAAAAGAGGGTACTGGGATCAATTTATTTGACTAAAATTTCTTCAAGACTGTGCCCCAGCATGGCCTCAGTCGAATGACTGGAATAGATAAAAGATAAAAGACAACTTATTGTTTTAATCTGTGACCTTGACAGTTAAACCAAGTGTTTATCTTTGCTACTTACACACATTTCAGAATCTCGGGCTAGGTGCATTCTTTTCATAGACTTGACACTATTTTGCAATAATAACACTTCCTCTTTTGTAATTGGAATATGAATTGTGGTAACCAGTCTGCTAGGCAGACAGTTGGCGCTCAGGTTCAATAACTTCAAATTATACAAGTTCTTGTATATTATATAGTCAAAAGAGCTATAGGATATTATTACAGTGTTTAGCTCCGTGTTTATTTACATCCCACTTACATTACGTATTCATATTAAAAACAAGTATGATTATTTTCAAATTTAGACATTTGCATATTATTGTAGTAACTAGATGCTCTCATTCTTCTTTCTTGCATTCCCCTTCTCTCTTGATGTATGGTATTGCCGAGAGTAGACAGCTAAACTTGCTGCTCTAAATTTCGTTTGGTGCCTTGCAGGTGTTTTCTGGGTTGCTGTTTTACATCTATTTCTTCATGTTTGAATGAGGGGGATGGTATCGTTTTCATAACTGGATGCTTTTCCTTTAACTAATCTACTCAACTGAGAAGTAAGAGGAAGTTTTTATCAATGTGGCAAACTGGGTCAGCAGATTTGTGTCTTGTCCAGAGATTTTGTCTTACTTATCCTCACAGCCATTGCGTGCCATTACATAACAAACACACCTCAGCATTTGCTGTGTCCCACAAACATGTTTACTTATTTACAGCTATTCTGAATAAGGCTAGCAGCATCATTTGTTAGTGTGATCATAGATTTCTTTTCACTTAGCTACTTCTAGTCTTCAACATACAGGTAGATGTAGGATGGCCAAATAGATAACAGAAAGCTACAATCTATTTGTTTTAATCTGTGACCTTGACAGATAAACCAACTGTTTATCTTTGCTACTTGCAGTTTTTTTTTTTTTTTATACTCTAAGCTTAGCTGTATTCCTTTGATAGACTCAATAGTTTGCAATAATAATAATTCCTCTTTTATGTTGTGTTGAGATTGAGTTGTGAGTTCAAATACATTGCAGGTGCTTTGTTCTTTTTGAGTATTGCCTAAGTTCACCCAGTTGTCAGGAATATCTTTTGAATCTTCAGGGAATGTTATCACTTGTAGGCTGGAATCCTATTCAGTGTAGGATATATATCTACCCCACTTTATACAATATAACTAGAGCTTCATACTGGCCTATAATAAACTCCTCAAAGCTTTAGGAGAGATTCTAATTAGTTCACAATCAGAATATATATAAATACAATAAAACAATATGTTCAGGCAAGTTAATGACGTGCCTAAGTATGGTATACATTTGTGATGCTATCTTGTTCCATGTAGTAGTGTAGGGCCAGTTGATGTACAATATGCCTCAAAAGCATATTATATTAAGTTGTAAAGGAAATGTTACTATTTCAAAGTAATTGGTTCAAACCCTACTTTGGTTGAATTAGCTTTCCATTATTGCCTGACTTAGATCTGAAACATTGTCTGTAGCCTATCTAGCCAACAGGCTGACAGCAAGGCTTGAAGAGGTTGATGAAAAAAAACAAAATAACCATTTATCATTTTGATGTTTTCTTAAGGTAATTTGTGCCAGGAAAAGTACCTGGCTGTGAAAACCAACAAATCTATAAATGAAACTGGTAATTCATGGGAAAATTATAAGTTTAGAATAGAAAAAAGCTATAAAGACAGAGAAAATAACATACCAGGTGTCCCATGTGGCAATATTTAAACATTGTCTAACACAGTCTTTTTGCGTGTGTGTGTGTGTGTGTGTGTGTGTGTGTGTGCATGTGTGTGTATGTTTATATGGGTACAAAGAAAGTAAGTGGTTGGTAAACTGACACTGATATATGTATAATGGAAATTGTTTTTTTGAATGGCCCTAGTAATAAATAAAGGTTACATGCCTGGTGAAAAAGTGCAATAACTTGAGGGAAGATAACCCACTTAAAGATATGACTTCAGAAGAAATGGCTGAAACCGAGTTGAGAACATTGGATGTCATAGATTAGGTGGAAGATGATAAAGATTTGAGACACTCAGCAGTTTTTTTTAGCATTATAATTGTGGACATTAAAACTGGTGTGTGGGTGTTAATATACATACTTGTTTTCAACTACCTACTATTATTGCAGTCACTTTCAGTTTGAAGTGTTGCATACATTTTAGAAAGATTTCTTTCTTGTTTGTTTTTTTTAATAAGAAATTTTCATCTAGGGTATGTTTTTTTTCTATTATTTTTCTTCTAAGCTGGTGTACCAAATTGCTGATGATTGGCCAAAAAGCTTTTTAGCTACCAAATCTCTAATGTTATTATTATTGGCTAAGATCTAATAATCCTCAGAAGATCATTGCCTCATAAAAGACTTATTCAATTCAGTGGTATCAAACTCTTAGCTGCAACAGACTAGATTAGATACTAACATTTTCACTTTACCTGGGTCTGGAACTTTTCTTATTTTCTTTTTTCATTTTTGGCTTTAGTCTTTCCATACCATATTATATTATAATCGGACATTGGCTCGGTGTTGATGTCAGACTGATTGTTACAGTAATGTTTGGATGCTTTCAGTTTCTGACTTTCATCTCTCTAGGATCAATAAGAACAAGTATCTACAATGCGCTGTGCTAGATGCTAGAAGTATTAGCCAGGCAGATTCAGCGAAAGAAAGGGTATGATATTTTCGAAAGAAATTTTGATATAACACAATGTTTTGTTAGTAGCCCAAGTCAGTGTGCTCTTGTTTACTTGATAGAAAAATCTTTACTGAGACACACCCTAATTGCACTTAATTCTTTTGTTGTTTTAACATTAAACTGTCCTCTTCAGGACTTGTAGTCGTCTCCATCATCTCTGTTGTTCTTCACTCCTCTTCATTTTTCTCTGAAATTCACTGCTGCATGAACTCTTCACAACCCTGTCTCTCTCTCACAGCAAACGTTATAATGTAAAAATGTCTCTTAATGCCACTTAACAAGGGCATTAAGCGGATAACAAATGTCTCTGGATAGGCTGCAAATCTACTGTAGGTAGTATTCCTAGATGATCTCGTGCGTATTCTTGTTAAACGTATGTGCAGTCATCTGCAGCAGATTTGAATCCAAAGCTTTTGAGCAAGTAGTCAATACCTTATCTATGTAGCTATCTTATTCATGATGATGTAATTGTATAGATTTCCAATGTGATATTATCCTGGTCTTCTAATCAGTCTGTGCAAGTTAGGTTTCTGCCAGAGTGTTGTTGTTATGTAATCCCTGAATCATCTTTGAATGAGCAGACTATTTATGGTTACTTAACAACCTTTCATCCTAAGGTTATTCTGCCTTCATAGCTGTTGATATTGTTAGAATCCTGTTACTGTTAGAAATATGTGAATGGCCAACAAACTTCAGGTGAAAACTCACTGGTCTAAAGCAGATCTGCCTGCCAAAGGCTTTCATCTGATTTGTAGATGTCTTAATAAATATACAAATGCTGTCAAGTTCGATAGATACATTCTGTACTGCTTTAATATAAGGTTGAAAGTGAAGGTGTGTGGCTTTGTGGTTAAGATATTTGACTTATGATTGTAAGGTCATGAGTTTGATTCCAGGTGGCATGTTGTGCCCTTCAGCAAGTTATTTTATTTCATGATGTTCCAATCCACTCAGCTGGTAAAAAAGAGGAGTACCTGTATTTCAAAGGACCAGCCTTTTCACAATGTTTTATATCTGAATTTCCCTGAGAACTACATTAACCCTTTTGTTGCTGTATTTATTTTGAGATGCTCTGTGTTTCTTTCAGTTACTTTAAATATAACAAAAGAATTTTGTAAAATAACTTAGTTATCATTCAGCTAGTGTTAGGAACATAAATTGTGACTAAAGTTTGGTGGGAGATTTTAATTCAAAACTTATGAAAACCAGACATTTGTACTACAGAGCTAGAGCTGGTTTCAGCCGGATTGGTAACGAAAGGGTTAAGGGTATGCATGTCAGTGGAGTGCTCAGCCACTTGCATGTTAATTTCATGAAAGCAGGCATTTTTATTGATTGGTTCAACTGGAGCCCTCATCATCATAATTGATCAGATGCCAGTTAAAGTTAAAAGACCATTATAAAAAGTAAAACACCCATGAAGCTGAAAGGAGGATTCTGTTACCCAGGCAGACAAGGATTACATAAAACCTGTCCAAACATGCATATTTCCTTATCTATCAATGGCAACTCCTCCTTCCTCTTGGTCTTATGATTAAATCTATGAAACTCTTTATTAAATTTTCTTTTAGGTAATTTTCATGGATTAATCTTGTAGATTAGACCATCTTGCAGTAGTTTTATCAATCCCCTCAAATATATAATGTGAAATTTTGTTTAGCTTTAAATCATAAAATATATAAATCATGCACCTCACCTCCACTCCCTGAAATTACTGGCCTTTTGCCAAAGTTTGAAACTATTATTAATTGCTGTTATCTTAATACAATTTATTGTGATATTATTAGGATTGTAAGGGTAGCACAGAGGTAACATGCTGAACAGTAATTGAGTTCATTGATAAATGACTGAGTTCTAATCCTGCCAGTCAGTTTTGACATAGCATTTTATCCCACCATTGGACTGCAAGTAATATTTACTAGATCCTGTTTAATAGACTACAGCTGCCTCAACACGCGCATGTGGGTGGGTGTAAATATCATGCACTAGAAATTTATACAGGGTTAAGTGGGGGTGGGGTGTCAACTGACTGAAGTGCGCCCAAACCCTGGTAATGGAGAGAAAGCTGTTGATCAAGACCAGAGGTTACCCGGCTTGATGAAATTTGTAATCATATAGATTTCCAATGTGGTATTAGTGTTGTTGTTGTTAAGTATGCTCTGAACCATCTTCGATTGAGCAGACTATTTACTGCTAGTACCTATGTCTGTGATTATGTTTGGCGAGTTGTTCTCTTGTTGATGGACTACAATATACCAACAATTTAATTAATTTATAAGTAATATTGTTAGCAGAAATGATATATTTTTTCACTCAATGCATTGCTTTTTCTTGTATAGTTACTGTTAACAATAGCTCAGTAGATTACTATTAGCATTGTATTTCGACTAATTAGATTTCCTCACAAAGTCAGGTTTTAGCTGCTAGTCAAAATGATTCATGTAGTCAGCTTTTCATTGTGCTAATGTGTGAAACTTATTATTGAAAATTTTGCTAATAATAATCTCTTTGCCAATATTTATACAGCTTCTTTTTAAAAAAAAATCCCTTTTGAAACTGCAGTCAGTTGTTTATTAATTGGCCTCATACTGGACCTTTAAAAAGGAAGTATTTTAATACAGGTATATCTGCATTAATTGACAAACCTAAGTATTTATTTAAAAAATAAATGTGGCAGCTTAGTGCAGGTAATGTTATCACAGGTGTCACTATACTAAAGCTAGCTTGGTATTGCTATACTTATCACATTTTGTAATTTGCTTCTCTGTATTTGGATTTCATTCATCATCATCATTGTTTAATGTCTGTGTTCCATGCTCACAGGACTTATCAGTCCAAGGACCTCATCATGCTCCCACTGTTTACTCTGACATGGTTTCTATGGCTGGATACTCTTCCCAATGTCATAACACATATAAAATTTACTTAAATGAGTATACAGTTGGCAATGCAAAATTCAGAGTAAAGAAGTATTGTGTGACACAGTCAAGAGTAAGAAAGCTATTTTGCTTGAGACCTAGGGCTTTTTGATTGGAGCACGTTACCTTATATAGTGCACATGAATTTTAATGATTGGTAAAGTATTTAGTGTGATATTTTAATGTTTTATATATGTACAATATATATATGTATATCACCGTGACCGACCAGGCTATCAGATGTTGCTACAAATCGCTGGTCACAATGCGCTTTGCGTTGTTTTAGCCTTCAAATGATGCCACCCCACTGGCTAAGTGAGCAGGCCAACAGAAGAAAGAGTGAGAGAAAGTTGTGGTGAAAGAGTACAGCAGGGATCGCCACCACCCCCTGCCAGAGCCTCATGGAGCTTTAGGTGTTTTCGCTCAATAAACACAACGCACGGTCTGGGAATTGAAACCGTAATCCTGCGAGTCCGCTGCCCTAACCACTGGGCCATTGTGCCTCCTCACACACACAGGTTGGGTTGTGTGGTTAAGAAGCTTGCTTCCCAACCATGTGGTCTTGTACTCAGTCTACCCTGTAGCACTTTGGCAAGTGTATTCTATAGCTTCAGGCTGACCAAGACCCTGCAAGTGTATTTGATAGATAGAAACTGAAAGAAACCTGCTGTGTGTTTGTGTATACCCACACACACAGGGCTTTTTCTAGTAATGGTTGAACACCTATGTCCAAATATATTGAACAGGTTTACCAGGTACATTTATTATATTTGCAGAAGTAAGTTTATCTTTAAGAACAGTTTCAATGCAGATCATGTTTTCTGCTTAGAGAAGTGCATGATTTTTTCATATTTCTCACTCTCAATTGACAAATGAAAGTGATAAGCTGAGCCATAGACTTATTTTCATTCATGGAATCAGGCAAAAATTTCTGAAGTAATATATTTTTGGAAACATAAAAGAATTGATTAACAAGAATTGGGAATTGTTTACCAATGTTGTGACAACACTGATAGTTTGATATAAGAGAGAAGACATGTCCTATCTGTTCATTAATGTGTATTGGCTGCACGGGCATGCTAACATAGATATTTAGAGTCAGAATATATAAATTATATATTTGGACATGATAAGCAATATAACAACAGCACCATCTAATCAATAATTACATATTTATCTTTATCTATTTTCCTCTCTCACTCTCCTTAACATGGAAATTCAGTGTCATTGGTGTCACCTTCATTATCATTATTGTTTTTTGTCTGCTTTTCATGCAGATATTTGTTGGAAAGGTTGTCACAATCTGAGTTAGCGCTGATTTATAGTTATTGTCCTTAGATATAGGTTGGTAGGCTACATCTTATTTGAATGTTCAGTTTGATATGACTTCTACTGCTGGATGCCCTTCTTATCAATCACTTTACATGTCTTCAACAAGACAAGGCTCGGGGATTTCTTGACTCCTATTTTTGCCAATGTGTGTGTGTGTGGTCTATGCTAACTTAATTGAAGTCATGTTATTTTATTACTGGAAACCAGTATTATTCTGTATGTAAAAACTCATAATGTTCTCTTTTATTTTCTCTTGATTCCTAAACTACTACTATTTTATCAAAAAGATGGGTGGGTGGGGGGATACTGCAGTCAATGAATTTTCTCCAAATTGTAATTATTTTCATCTTTAATGAAATGTGTCACTTTGTAAAATGTTTTATAAGTCACAGGTTATGTCATGCTGATGATTTCTAAAAAGAATGAAATAGTGCTATACTTGATTACCTCCAACTAGAAACTAGGAGTGTTTTGTAATAAGTAAAAAATATTATTTCATGTTTTTTTTTTTACTGTGCTCTACAGTCATGGCTCTGCTATATACAAACTGTGTTTTCTTTCATAATAAGACTTTGTCAGCCTGCCTTTGATCTTACTTCATTTTTTGAGTACTCATAGTTTACATTTGGTACACTGTATGGAATTTCCATGTATTCCTTATTTCCATATCAAACATTGCCACTTTGAAGATGGCAGTTGAGTCTTGTTTTCTTTCCTGCTATACTTTTCAACATCTTGGAGCTCATGATATAAACTGATGCTCAAAAAGAATTAGTACTGTATAATGCACACATGCATGCCCACACACACGCACGCACACACATACATTTTTTCCATTTGTAGTGCTGCAAAGTTTTGTAAAACATTGTACCAATGTAATCTAAATTTTCCTAGTAAACATTCTGAGTTGGTAATATAATTCTGTTACAAAACGAATTCAACAGAAGATAAGCAATGAAAATGTATTTCTGTTGTTTCAAAATCAATCTGAAGTAAATGTTGATGACCTTAATACAAATATGTAGTTAGCTATTATAGATTTGAAATCTAATAATACACTGCAAGTATTATTTAAAAGTGAAGTTTTCTCTTTTGCCAATAAAAAATATTTTTAGAAGTAGATAGGAAGCATCTCTCTGGAAAGATAATTTCCTTATATGGAAGTACATATATTCATGATTAAACCCTCTCTAGAATGAAATTCATAACATTTTTAACTTGCTTCTTAAATTTAAGAATTGGTATTTTCAATTAACACCACTTATTGTTCATGTGGTTAAAAAGAAAATAATATCAAGTGCATCGTGTATATTTTAAAATCACAGTGCTGCTATTACACTCTCTTTAACTCTTTAACTTGTTTCAGTCATTTGACTGTGACCATGCTGGAGCACCACCTTTAGTCGAGCAAATCGACCCCAGGACTTATTCTTTGTAAGCCTAGTACTTATTCTATCAGCCTCTTTTGCCGAACCGCTGAGTTACAGGGACGTAAACACACTAGCATCGGTTGTCAAGCGATGTTGAGGGGACAAACACAGACACACAAACATACATACACACACACACATATATATATATACACATACATATATATGACAGGCTTCTTTCAGTTTCTGTCTACCAAATCCATTCACAAGGCTTTGGTTGGCCCAAGGCTATAGTAGAAGACATTTGCCCAAGGTGCTGTTAATATATATGCAATTAATTCAAAGAAAATTAGTGTTTTATTTACAAAATCACTTTAATTTGGAAGTTATGAAAAGTCCTTGCTGCTTACTAAATGGATTATTACTAACTCTTCTGGATGTTGATCTATTATTTTTTTAACAATTGTGCATAGACTTGGCTGAGTGGTTATGAAACTTGTTTCCCAAGTGCGTGATTTCATGTTTAGTCCCATTGTAGAGCATCTTAGGCAAGTATCTTCTACTATAGCTTGAGGCTGACCGAGGCCTTGTGAGTGGATTTGGCTGATGGAAACTGAAAGAGGCCCATCACACACACACACACATCAGGCCATAGATGATCTGCCTCAACAAATTATGTCTAACCCATGCAAGCATGGAAATGTGGAAGTTAAAATAATGATGAATCAGTTTTTACTGCTTTTATTGTAAAATTAGTCCAAGTTTTTAATTTGTGACATTGTTGTCTGATTATGGTGTAAAACTGCAGCTTTTTATAATCTGGTTTGATTCTATCCTCTATCTATTTTAAATTTAGCTGAAATTTGATTTCTGTATATAGATTGGTATTTTACTCAAATAGTGTGTGAATAGGGGTGGTAGGGGTCATTATTGAGGAAGTTTATCATATTTATAGAGTTTTGTTTTTGCTACATTTCTAAGAATATCTTCAACCTGAAGACCTTTATATTAGATTCCAGTCTTGATATTACTTTCTTCAAGGACTTCTCTCACCTTCACTCTAATTATATCTGATTGACTCTACTAGTTTAAATCTATAAAGTGTCCAGTAATTATTTATAGACTCTGACTAAATTCTGTTGGGTTTTATTGAATTGTGTATGGCTGTTGATAGTAAGTTGGTTGGATTGTAGTATTAAACCCTCAACTCTTCGGTAACATTTTCAGTACTCTAAATCTGTGTTCATTGCTTGCACTTCTCTGCTGGGGTTTTGTTGGACTGTCTGGCCTGTCCATCTACTCTGTTTATTTATAGTTGTATGACTGTGTGAAGGTACAGATGTGGTTGCACGATTAGGAAGTTTGCTTTCCAACCACATAGTTTTGGGTCCCACTACATGATAGTTTAGGCAAGTTTCATATACTATAACCCCAGGCTGACCAAATTGATTTGGTAGATGGAAACTGGAAGAAGCTTATTGTGTGTACAGTAATCCCTTGCCATATCGCGGTTTATTATTTAAGCTGACGTTGATTCCTCCATGGTGTTGTTTTGCATTAATAATAAAATAAATGTATACAAACTATAAAAATAATTTTAAAAATATATACAGTAGTTTCTACTTCACCTATTTTGAGCATTTTTTAAACTTAACATCCGCGATAGTCGAGGGATTACTGTATATGTATATATATATGTGTGTGTATACACAGACACACACACATATATAAAAGAAGAAAATGGAGAGTTTGACAGATAAACATCAATTTATAACACATTGTCAATTTCATACTACCTACAATTATTTCCATATCCAGTTCATTCAAATTACAAATAATAAAATAAAGATGCATTTTGAATATAGTAAGTTGAATATTTCTTCAGGATGAGAAATCGACATGAAAAGGAATCACATCTTAATTGATCAAAACTTGGATGCTAGCATCCATTCAAGAGGTATCTATATCCTCACAATAACATGTATGGATGTGTGTATATGTGTCCTTGTTTTGACATTGCATGTTAGTTGTAAATAAGTCATTGTTCTACAAGCTGTGTCATTCATTTCCAATCTTCTGCAAGAATTTATCTGGCCATGGGGAAAATATTAACCTTGCTTGGAAACAGGTGAGGGTTAGCAATAGGAAGGGCATCTGGCCGTAGAAAATTGCCTCAAAATTCCTTCTAACCCATGCAAGCGTAGAAAAGTGGATGTTAAACAATATTTATTGGTTCACTGGTTTATACATTATTTCAGTCTGAGTCAACCTTGACTGAGCTAGCAAATATTAAGGATATGCCAACCACAACCATCCTGTCTTTTTTTAGGAGTATTTCAGCCTACATTATCTAATGTTTCCTTCCTTGTTTAAGATGATTTGAAGTTGTGTTACAGTTGCTCTTTCTAGAATATTGAACAACTGTTTAAAGAGGTACCTCAATGGTTCTGCTTTAGTAAATAGATTCAGAAGAATGTAATACAGTTGTTTTTCAAAATAGGGTTGGTAACTTTGCTGCTATGATCCTGGGTAGCCTAGTCATTATTAAAGACCATGAATCGATGATGTAGTTATATTTAGATTTAATTTAACAGTATTCATGTGGGTAATTTTATTTGAAAATGTCATTAACATCTGTGACATTTAATTTTCTACATATAGTAATTAAGTGTTAATATCTATTTCGTTAAAGGGTTGTAACCTCTGTCTCTATAAATTAAGAAATCGTTACATGATTTTTGTTTGCCCTAAAGGTTTAACCCTTTTGTCACCTGTTAACAATGAAATGGCGCACTGGTTATGTGTTTCAGTAGATTTAGAAAATAGCCAAGAATCTGAATGGATTTAGTAAAATAAGTGAAGATGCATAGTTCATTGGTTAGTGTTGAGCTTATGATCGTGAGGTTTTGAGTTTGATTCCCAGGCTGGGCTGCATGTTGTGTTCTTGAGCAAAGTATTTTATTTCACATTGCTCAAGTTCACTCAGATGTAGAAATGAGTTGTGACATCACTAGTGCCAAGCTGTATTAGCCTTTGCTTTTTCCTTGGATAATGTTAGCAGTGTGGAGAACGGAGGCTGGTTATGCATGGGTGATTGCTGGTCTTCCATAAAACAGCCTTGCCCAGACTTTTGCCTTGGAGGGTGATTTTCTAGGTGCAATCCTATTGTCATTCATAACCAAAGTCAGGGTCTTTACTAGTAAAATAACATCTTAGTGCATCAGACAAAATGCCCCTCTTTCACTGCTAAATGTTCTGAATTCAAATTCTGCTGAGGCCAGCTTTGCCTTTCACCCTTTTGGAGTTGATAGAAGTACTAGTTGAGACCTGGGGTGTAATTGATTTACCCCACACCTCCTAAGATTCCCAGCCTTGTACCAAACTGTGAAATTATTATTAAATCTAGTGTTTGGAGCATAAAAAGTTATGAACACTTCAAAAATAAGGATATTTTCTATCATAGATAGAACCAATGTTGGTTTTTAGGTTCCTCAGTCTGTTAAACCTCTATTTATGTTGCTTCTGTTAAACAAAATGTTGTATTAGAAATAACTTATAACATTCAGAAGTATTGTATTGTCCTCACTTGACATCAGTTTGGCTTCTTATTTCATATCAGAGTTTTCAGTCTATTAAAATTTGTTACTTTATTTTGATTGTAGACAGATAAATTTTGTGATTGCTGACACTTTGGCTCCTAATTAGAAACTAACATTGCCAACAGGAAAGCTGCTTTTTCCTTTATTATTATTATTATTATTATTATTATTATTATTATTATTATTATTATTATTATTATTATTTTTTATTGTTGTTGTTGTTGTCGTTTAGGAAGTTTTTATATTATTTTTAGCTACTCAAATCCATTTCTAGATTTTATTTAGTAACCTTTTGCAGCAAAGAGTTACATTATTTCTGTAAATAGACAAGAAAATGAAAAACAAAAAAAAAACAAAAAAAAAAAACAAAAACAAACGTAATTCAATATTTCTCGTTATTTATAAAACCCGAACTATCTGAAATAGTTTCTAAAATTGTCTTAATGTTTTCTGAAATAGTTCATTTACCCTCCTACATGACCGTAAATATTTTCGGTATTGTTCATAAGCGTACATTTGAAACTGGTTTTCTTGTTTCCTATAAAACTTCAGAACTGTTCTTGATAGGCTTCCCCCCTCCTCCTTATTAAGAAAAGAAAAAAAAAATATCTGTTAGATGAAAGGATTTAAACAATTTAAACAGAAATTTTCTTTTCTTTTGAATCATTCTTTTACCATTAAAACTCAAATTTCAACGTATTTATTCATTCAACTAAATTTGATCCCACACCTCAAAAAAAAAAAAAGCTAAAAAAGGAAAAGAAAATCCGGGAAAATGTTTTTATCTTCAAGCATGTACTAAGGTATTTATTGTTAATGCGTACATGTGAAAGAAAGATCATTTTGTTGATTACTTAGCTAGCAAGACTCATGTAATTTTACAAATTGGCCTGTCATTCTCCCAACTACCGTTGGTGTCCTGTTTTAACTGTATGATTAGAAAGCACTTCTGTTAATGGTCTCACATTTAAAGTATTTCAACAATTCATCACAAATCTTTGCCTCCCCTCCACAAAAAGAATTTGGATTATTGAAATGTTATTCACTCTCCCTTCCATCGAGGTTTCAAAAGACAATTATAGCCACTTGTAAATTGAATTACACAGTATTGTGAAACAGAAATGCTAGCTGTTTAATGCTTTATAATAACAATAATTATTATTTTCCTTATTTTTAATAAAATTGAAATATTTATATAGTGGTTATGTCTAGAATCTGCACAGAACCTGCTTAGAACATGAATGGTAAAATTTTTTTATACAAGTGTTTTTTTGTTTTTTTTTACATAAAATAATATTTTGATGTGTTAACCAGCTACATCATATCAATGTTGGCTCTTAGTCATTGAATATCACTTGAAAATCAGGTTCCTCATCAAAACATAAGGACAAATCAACAAACTGTTGTAATTGCTTGAGAATTATATCCACCCACACAGTTAATATTCTTTACTGGCTTAATACTCATTCCTGAATATTACAGTTTGAGATCTTCATCAAGCAATTGAATAACAATATCTGAATTTAAGTGCACTAAAGTGTTTTAAGAACATAATGCTCTACAAAGAAAAATGTGTTCCAAAAATAAGGAAATACAACTAAAGTTTTACATAAAGCCCTATCTGGCTTCTCCCTAAATATTTGCTACTAATAATACATCATTAAATATATTACTGTATTGAATATGCTCATTTAGTCTTTAAGGTGGCAAGCTAGCAGAATCTTTAGCATGTTGGACAAAATGCTTAGCAGCATTTCTTCTGGCTCTGTATGTTCTAAGTTCAAATCTTGCCAAGCTCAAATTTTTTTTCTTTCCTTCAAGCTACTGGGATTGATGTGATCGGCTTGCCCCCTCCCTTCAAAATTGTTGGCCTTGAACCCTGCAATGGATAGCGGGGATGTTGCAATCTCAGTTATCTGCCATGGAAGCAGGATAGTTGGCCTTATGAGTTTGAGAAAGTGAATAAATGTTTATACAGGAAATGAATGAATATATATATTTTTATCTTCTATCTTTTACTTCTTTCAGTCATTTGACAGTGGCCATGCTGGGGCACCATCTTGAAGAACTTTTAGTCAAATGAATTGTGCCCAGTGCTTTTTTTCTTTCTTAAAGACTGGTACTTATTCTATTAGTTTCTTCTGCCAAACCACTAAGTTAGGGAGATGTATACACTACAACTATGGTTGTCAAGCAGTAGTGTGAGAGACACACACACATGTACAATGGGCTTCTTTCAGTGATATATATATATATATATATATATATATATATATATATATATATATATATATTCATTTTATGACCACAACTGTATCACAGTGTGATTTAGAGCTATCAACTAATCTATTTAAGTAGCATTTTCTTTAGAAATGCTATATTGAAACATTAATACTAGCTTTATTTGTTATGACTTAACCAAATAAATGCATTTTTTTGACTAGTTGGTTGATCAATATTACAAGATAATATATACCATACAAACCATGTTTTTTTTTCCTTCTTATTATATATACTAGCTATTGTGTGTTTGGTAATCTGTAATTTTATCTTATATTTTTTGGGGGCAAGTTTTATTAAGATCAGGTTTCTGTTGTAACATTTTCTACTTTCACATGAAAACTTAATATGGCTTCCATGTCAAGTGGCATCTGTTTAACAAATATATATATATATATATGTGTCGGTGGCACATAAAAACACCATCCGAGCGTGGCCGTTCGCCAGCCTCGTCTGGCACCTGTGTCGGTGGCACATAAAATCACCCACTACACTCTCGGAGTGGTTGGCGTTAGGAAGGGCATCCAGCTGTAGAAACACTGCCAGATCTGACTGGCCTGGTGCAGCCTTCGGGCTCCCCAGACCCCAGTTGAACCGTCCAACCCATGCTAGCATGGAAAACGGACGCTAAATGATGATGATGATGATGATGATGATATATATATATATAAATATATAAAAGGCATTAATAAACATTTGAGAAAATGTTTTTCTATTTGTATTTGTTTTCCATATGGGAAGATTTTGAGCACTATCAATAACCACTGTTGCACCATGGGTTGTTTTGGTAAATAAAGCAAGATAGTTATGTGATTTTTCTTTCTTTGTTCTTGCTATTAGTGATAGACAGATTCTCACCTGTAACATCAAGTGATTAGCCAATCCCTTTTATTAAAAAAATGTAGCAGGTGCAGGAGTGGCTGTGTGGTAAGTAGCCTGCTTACCAACCACATGGTTTCGGGTTCAGTCCCACTGTGTGGCATCTTGGGCAAATGTCTTCTACTATAGCTTCGGGCCGACCAAAGCCTTGTGAGTGGATTTGGTAGACGGAAACTGAAAGAAGCCCGTCGTATGTATGTATGTGTGTATGTTTGTGTGTCTGTGTTTGTCGCCCTAGCATGGCTTGACAACAGATGCTGGTATGTTTACGTCGCCGTCACTTAGTGGTTCAGCAAAAGAGACCGATAGAATAAGTACTGGGCTTACAAAGAATAAGTTCCGGGGTCGATTTGCTCGACTAAAGGCGATGCTCCAGCATGGCCGCAGTCAAATGACTGAAACAAGTAAGAGTATATGATATTGTAGATTGGATGAGTAATGTGTCTGTGATATTGCATAGAATGGCTCATAAACAGACTGAGCATGAACTACAGCTATTCCTCATCTGGTTGAACATGCCATTCATTACAATAATGCATAGCATGAGAAACGTCAACAAGGCAACATCCTGTTAGGGCAGCCAATAGATTCTTGCTTAGTCCTTCAGCAATGTCCTGCAAAATATTCCTCCAATGACATCAGTGATAGCAGGAAGACAGCCATTGAATCTTTGCTTGGGTGCTTTTCTCATGAAATATTTCAGAATAACTTATAACCTGCAAGTATACATGCTATCAAGTTTTACCAAGTATTTATCTTTGCCTGGTCTACATCCTTCACACTTCAGTTGATAAAATAATGACAAAAAAAAAAAAAATTGGTTTCCCTCTCACAAAATGTGTCTCCCTTGTCACCTATCTACATCAAGAACACAGATTGAATTGTACTGATGATATTGCTGTCTTCACAGTTGTCATATGAAAAAGAAAGTGATCAAAATGAAATACTTATAGAAAATATAGTATAAAATTTGTGTTTTCAACATCTTTCAGTGATGGCAGGTGAATCAAACATACTGTAGTTTGTTGTAGAATATAAATAATATGACTACTTGCTTATTGGGAAATTTGTAAGTTTGATCTTTTTTTAAATAACAAAAAAAAAAAATTTAAGTATCACCATTATAGGTATTTTATACTTTGAAATTAAATCAACTTGTAAATAAATGAAACACTCAAACCTGTCACTGTGTGTGTACACGCACACAGACACACACACACTCCCCCCCTCTCTCATATCTATGTTTGTATTTATTTATTTATTTTATTTATTTATTTATTTATTTATTTATTTATTTATGTATGTTTGAAGATAATCAAACCAAATTTTTATCATTTCAAGCATTCACCCAATGAGTATTTCTGCCAAATTTGGTGAAACTCTGTCCAGCTATTTTCCAGTAATTTTGCAAACACACAGACAAACAGATAAAGACGAGTGATTATGATACCCTCCTTTAACATACACATGCAGGGTGATAATAATAATAATAATAATAATAAGTACAGACATGGCTGTGTTTGTTTACACAATTACAGATGGTGACGTTGTTATTTATCCTATCAATAATTTCCACTGGTTTTGCACCTTCAAAGACTTACTTCGCTTTAAAAAAACGAAACAAAACAAAAATACAGTAGGATATTTGGTTATGAATTGATTCCTCTGTAATACATTTGTCTAAGCCATGCTACCATGGGAAAATGGGCATAAAAATAAAACCCAACATAATAATAAATATTGTCAAGAATTATCAATGGCTTCATTCAAATATTTCAAATTTCTGTAAAATTGTATCATAAATCATACAAAATTGTCCCCTTCATCAACATGAGCGTTTGACAATTTCTCTTTTGTTAGCACACCCTCCTCATATCTTAGAATTCAGTCAGTAAACCAGCTAGTGCAGTTATTTATTGCATATTTTCAGAAACCTCTTTTTATTGCTAGTCTAAGCATAAAATGTTAAACAGAAAACAACAGCAAAAGCAATTAACTATTTTTCTTTGTAAATGTCATTTGACTGCCACATAGGTTTCTGTAGTGTTAATTAATAAGAGACTGCATTTGATCTCTGGTGTCTGAAATAGAATAGAAAATGACTTGTGAATAAGAAAAGGCTCTGTTACTCAGTCTTACTAACATTGCTAGATTACTGTGACATTCTTCTGGTCTCTGTTCCTTAACCTGCTTTTGTCTTGATGAAATGTCATCACTGAAAAGTCAAAATGTGAACAGTTTAATGAATTTTTGTTACTCTTTTAATCATCATCCGTCCATTTATAAGAAGGGATGAGAAGCTGCAAAACAAAAAAAGAAAAAGAAAAAAACAACAACAAGTAACCAACATTGCCTTAGTTGTGAGAGACTAAAAACTTAAATAATTACAGTATGAAGTAGAATAATTAATACATTATGTAACTAGCAGTATCGCCCGGCGTTGCTTGGGTTTGTTTTGATCCTTTAGAATTGGAATTTTTGAAAAGTAAAAATTTTGCATTATGTAGCTTGTTATTCTCTTTAAGTGAACATTTTTCTGGTCGAAATACACCAAAAAATGGCAACACAGCAGTCAAAAAATTGTAAAAAAATTGGGATTTTCATAGAAAAACAAGCACCTTTTTGATGTAATTAATTTTTGCTGTTAACATGGTCTGATTTGAATTTTTTCTTCTATGGAAGGAAGAGCAAGCCTTCTTCTATCATACTCTCAATTTTGGTCAACTTGCGCCGCAGGGTCTCGGAGGAGATAGTATTAGTTGAAGGCTACCAAACCTGCCATACACAGACAACTTCAGCTTTATATGTAGAGAGATTACATTGGTAAACAAGTCAAATGAGGGAGCCTCTGTGTGGTTGTTTGACTGTTAGAAATAACAGCCTAATCAGCCTTAAATCACACCTGTCTTAATGCACTTGAGATAATACTTCGGAAGAAGTGGAACAGTTGTGGTTGGAATGCTTTTCATCGTAAGTCTGCCAGATCAGGGCTGAGCTGGAGCAAGATAAATTTTGTCGTGAAGGTGAATTTTGGAGCCATTAATTATAACATAGAAAATAAAGTAGTATATAATAAATTTATGTTGTGCCTATTAATTACATTTAAATGATCTTAGCGATATAATATTCTTGGTCTATTTTTGTCCCTATCAGTTGTCCAATGACTGCTGACTGTTGTTAGGATTCGTTATAAGAATGGACGTAGTCGGGTCACAATGACTTTGTTTTTGTAGTTCTAATAGAATAATTTGTTTTCTCTACTATTTGCTGACATAAATACTGTTTGTTTTTTATAGGGGGAAAAAGTCTATTGTTTGAGTGCCTTTGTGTTTAACTAGATTAGTCTTGGCATATTAAGTAAACATGGAAATTATATACTGTCTCAGCAATATATCTGACAGGTGCATTAGACATGTCAGAAGTTATATTAATGACATTGAACTTGAAGTTGAGCCCTAAAACGGTGTTTGTTTTAGATTACAAAGTGTGTGTGATAACTTCCCTGGGATACTTTCTCAAGTATGATATCCATCAAACTATGTAATGCAGAGTCTTAGTTATGTATGTATCATTTGATGACTAAATTGGCCCGGTTCTTGATGTAGTTGTACTTCTCTTATTCTTCTTTTACTAGATTCAGTTATTGCAGTGTAACTCACCGGGGCTCTGCCTTCAAGAAGGCTTATAATAGATGGTTAAATAGCTTCCCCTCCCTTATTTTGGAGTACTTACAACTACTAAGGTATAGAAAGCAAATTTGATTCAGACAAATACAATTAATCTAGTTTGATTACATTGGTTTGCACAATAGTCATATAAACACATATAAGGATGCATTTATACATAGGCACAAGAGTGGTTGCAAGGGGAGCTTTTTAATGACACACTCATGCAGTGGCCATGTGATATGAAGCTTGCTTCCCAACCACATGGTTCTGAGTTCAGTCCCACTGCATGGCACCTTGGGCATGTGTCTTTTGCCATAGCCTTGGGCGAACGAAAAAGCCTTATGAGTGGATTTGGTAGACAGAAACTGAAAGAAGCCCATTTTGTGTGTGTGTGTCTATTTGTTCCCCCACCATTGCTTGACAACTGGTGTTGGTGTGTTTATATCTCTAACTTAGTGGTTCAACAAAAGTGACTGATAGAATAAGTACTAGGCTTACAAACCCTAGTCCTGGGGTCGATTTGTTTGACTAAAGGCCATGCTCCAGCATGGCTGCAGTCAAATGACTGAAACAAGGGAAAGAATAAAAGATTATGTAATCATCATAATAATGTAATGTCCACTTTTCATGCTGGTATGGGTTGGATGGTTTGATAGAATCCTATTTATGTATATGTGAAGGCACATGGCCTTGTGCTTAGGGTGTTGCACTGACAATTGCAAGATAGTATTTTTGCTTCCCAGACCAGGCACTGCATTGTCCTTGAGCAAAACACTGTGTCACATTGCTCAGCAATCACTTTGACATCTGATGTGTGGCACACTGTGTACCTGTACATCATCATCATCATACGTCTGTGTTCCATGCTTAGGTAGCATTAATTTGATGGAGGGATTGAGAGCTAATGTACAACACAAACATTTGAACACTATAAACAGATCATCTATGCAGGTTGTTCATCTAGAAACTGCGGAAGACCTCATCTGTCATTTGTGACAAGAAAGTCCACAAAATATAGGCGCAGGAGTCGCTGTGTGGTAAGTAGCTTGCTAACCAACCACATGGTTCTGGGTTCAGTCCCACTGCGTGGCATCTTGGGCAAGTGTCTTCTGCTATAGCCCCAGGCCGACCAATCCCTTGTGAGTGGATTTGGTAGGCGGAAACTGAAAGAAGCCTGTCGTATATATGTATATGTTTGTGTGTCTGTGTTTGTCCCCCTAGCATTGCTTGACAACCGATGCTGGTGTGTTTACGTCCCCGTCACTTAGCGGTTCGGCAAAAGAGACCGATAGAATAAGTACTGGGCTTACAAAGAATAAGTCCCGGGGTCGATTTGCTCGACTAAAGGCGGTGCTCCAGCATGGCCGCAGTCAAATGACTGAAACAAGTAAAAGAGTAAAGAGTCTGTGTATTTTCAGATATTGATTTTGTCCAATGAATTTAGAATAAATTACTTTTGTTGTTGTCTTGTTGCTAACAACAGTCTACCATCTTATTTGTATTTTACTGTCCCTAGCATCATTTTCCCAGTCTTTGTCTTGGGGGGAAATGCTCGACTAGCTCTTCGTTAACACCCCCAAAATTGTCAGGGAGGTAATATATATTCTTGTGAATGATATGGTAAAGGTCTTAATGTGGAATACAAGATTTGGGTAACCTTTCTTTGATTTTGTCTTGGAGCTACGTTCAGAAATATCAATCATCCAGATATAACATTCTAAAAGCTTTGATGCTTCTCTCCAGACCATAGGTGCACCAAAGCTCATTTTTTGTTTTTTCTCTGCTTCAGATTCATGGCACAAGTTTGACAGAGTGAAAGGCCCTTGGTGTTTCCTGATGATTCCATTTCACTCCAAAAATGTATGAAATATGTTCTTCTTTACAAAACCTGTTGCCAGTTGACACTGCTGTTGTAAAGGATCTACATATCTAACCAAAAATATCTGAGTTGTGCCTGCACTTCCTCCATCTACATACTAGTACTAATCATATTAGATTATAAGTTTCTCTTACTAATAATTAGTAATAAAATAAATGCGCCCTTTTAAAGCCTAGCCAGGCTCATGGACCCGGTTTCTATGGTGTATGTGTTCCCCAGCTGGATGGGACTCCAGTCCATCGCAGCGTTACTCATTTTTGCCAGCTGAGTGGACTGGAGCAATGTAAAATGAAGTGCTTTGCTCAAGAACACAACGCGTCGCCCGGTCCAGGAATCGAAACCACAATCTTACAATCATGATGCTGACACCCTAACCACTAAGCCACATGCCTCCACATAATTAGTAATACAGTATAAAATATAATTTTCATTGGTCCTTGTGTAGCTGATGATACAACCAACTAATGCTGAAATGTACAAGTAATCATCCTCATACTGTACACAAACCAACCTGGAAAAAAGCTGCCTTTTAAACTGTTCTCTCACTTTTCTAAGTTTGCTGGCTATCCTTCACAAGGAACTTGTCTCCATGACGACTTTTCTCAGCTACTAATAATTGTCAGTCGATACTTTATCCATCATCTTAACTGTTTTGATACCAATCTGACTGAGAATGCCCCTGGTTCTATGAGGCAAAGTTTCCATTTCAGAATGTTCTGAATCCTTCTTTTATCTTTTACTTGTTTCAGTCATTGGACTGCGACCATGCTGCGGCACCACCTTGAAAGATTTAGTCAAAGAAAGCAACTCCACAAGTCTATTGGTCTGTTTTGCTGGGAGGTATGCAAATCAACACCAGTGGTGGTGGGGACAACCACAAAGACATATCCCCCCCCCCAACATATGCACACTTTTTTCAGTTTTCATATACCAAATCTACTCACAAGGTTTTGGTTGACCTGAGTCTATAGCAGTAGACACTTGCTCAAGGTGTTTTGCAGTGAGACTGAACCTGAAACCATGTGACTGGAGAGCAAACTTCTTACCATACTGTCATCCCTGTGCCTAAATTAAACCTTTCTTCCGAAGTTTCATGTTAATTTACATTCCAAACATGGAATGGATAAATTGGTTCAGACCCTTGTCTTCCTTGACTGAACTGACTTGCAAATAAGTTCCAGTAATGACCATACTGTGTTTTTTAAAAATTAGAGTATGATTTGAGGGGAATATGGCTACTACTTCTACCAGATCAAGCAGTTATGTAAATGCTCTATCACTGGTTCAGGATCATATTAACTTGTCTTCTGTATTTTTTTGCTGGAATTAGACTTCCCTCAATGAGATGAAAAGCAATATCAGTCTATCAAAACTTGAATTGTAGAAACTAAAAACCATGAAAATAGCATCAAATCCAGCTCTTTACTACATATACCAACTCCATCACTGTAAACCATATTAAAACCCATTAGCATTTAGATTACTCTGGCAAATGTAATGCTTATTTATTCACATTGTTTTGAATTAATCATGCCTTATTTCATAGCTTTGAGATTTTAATGATGATTGTTTATTTATAGAATGACATTTTAGAGTAGGTGTGAGAGACTGGACCTGCTAGTGTGAACATAAAACAGAATATATGGGCTGGATATGGCTGGTTTAAATGTTAAAGGGTTAAAATATTAATCCTTGTTTCTCTGCAACAGTTGACTCACAATGAAATTGCAATCTTTCAGTAAGGGAACATTATTAAGTTGAAATGTCATTGATTAATGTTGGACATAATTTTTCTTTGTGTGTGCTTTGCTCATTCTGTTCTTTTCATACAGCTACAACTAATTATTAGTGTTATATATCAATTAATTGCTGTTAAGGAAAAGTATAGATTATGATTACATGTTTCCTAGATCATTGGATTGTCCTAAGCATGACTAAACAGTAATTACTTTGAGTATTATTTCATTAGCACAGTCTCCACCACATCCCCATATAACTTCACTATTCTCGTTGTTGTCAGTATCCTTAACCCTTTAGTATTTAAACTGGCAACATCTGGCCCTCATATATTCTCCCTGTTTCACGTGCAATCTCGCCAGATGTGGCCTCTCACACCTACCCTACAATATCATTTCAAAATTTAAGTTACCTCATCAAAATCTCAAAGCTACAAGATAATGCACGATTAATTAAAGTCATGTGAATAAAAAAAAACATTACTTTTGAAAGTATAATGTGAACGCTAAAGGGTTTAATTATCTCCAAGAGTATGGACCGTGAAGTCTGGCGTAGCATAGTAAATTCCATTGTCTCGACCACGGTTGAACAATGATGATGAATGGAATAAATAGATATGTTTAAATGTCTACATTTAAGATCAGTTGTTCTTAAGGTTGCAGTATGTCAAAGTATGAAACTTATTGTTTGTCTTTTGTTTCAGTCACTGATCTTGAAGGATTTTGGTCAGACAAATTGATCCCAGTATTGATATGGGTTTTAAGTCGGGCACTTATTCTGTTGGTCTTGTTTACTGAACCACTAAGTTACGAGGACATAAATCAACACCAGTTGTCATGTTGTGGTGAGGGCTATGACAAACAGCCACAAGGACAGGTGCATGCATACACGCGCATGCACATACACACATTTACAACGGGCTTCCACATAGTTTCCATCAACCAAATTCACTCACAAAGTGAAAGTAAAAAACACTAAAAGTATTGTGCAATGGGATTGAACCTAGAACCACATGCTTGCAAAATGTGCACTTAGCTTTTCTGGTCCTCTATCCTATTCTGTCTCATTCACCTCACACTAGGATGCCAGAAAAGCATGCCAAAGCAGACTTTGCTAGTGACGGTGCCACATGCACATATGAATATGTTGTTAAGAAACTCATTTGGCAACTAAATGGTTTCAGGTTCAATCCCACTTGCAGTAACCTGACCTGTGCAATTGTGGAAAGTAGACATTAAATGATGACGTGTGTGTGTATTTTAATCTTTTGGTGAACTACTAACGCATATGATACCAATAACTTCTTGCCACACATATCTGTGAAATGTGCATCTTATAATACTGAACTGCTTTATGTGGCTTGAGGAGGTTTCTTCTGCAACATGGGGTGCATTCGATTCTATTATATCATTCCCCACCCACTAGGGAGCAGTGCAGAAATAAACCGCAATGATCGTTGTCCTAAATAAAGCTTCCAGTACACTCTGCCTTCTGTATTAATAATTTAGAATGAATATGTGATCATTACCAGCGTCGCCTTACTGGCACTTGTGCCCGTGCTAGTAGGGTGCCAAGAGCACCATCCGAGCGTAATCGTTGCCAGAGCGGCTAACTGGCTTCTGTGTTGGTGGCACGTAAAAGGGCACCATTCGAGCGTGATCGGCGTCGCCTTACTGGCACCTGTGCCGGTGGCATGTGTAAAAAGATTCAAGCGAGGTCATTGTCAGTACTGCCTAACCGGCCCCTGTGCCGGTGGCACGTAAAAAGCACCCACTACACTCTTGGAGTGGTTAGCGTTAGGAAGAGAATCCAGCTGTAGAAACTCTGCCAGATCAAGATTGGAGCCTAGTGCAGCCATCTGGTTCGCCAGCCCTCAGTCAAAATCGTCCAACCCATGCTAGCATGGAAAACGGACGTTAAACGATGATGCTGATGATACACACACACACACACACACACACACACACATATTAAATGATTATCTCTCTCTATATAAACGGCAGTTTGTCTGTGTGCCTGTTTTCTCGTACCCTCACTCTGACCACGACTTTCAACCGATTCTGATGAAACTTGACACACACATAGCCCAATGTCATAATTCAAAACTAACGCAGCGAAAATTTTGAAAAGTTCCCCCAGTTCTGAAAAAAATCGATAAATTCGACATGGGGTCGAGAATCAGAAACCCAAACCACAGACCGTCTAGGGGACGCAACTCCACCTTTTTTAACTCTCAAAAAAATTTACCATCATTTTTTTCCCATTTTTTTCCTATTTTTTGGCTATAACTCTCTAAAAATGCTTTATAGTTATTTCCCTTACAAACCTGAGCAACGCCGGGCGATACTGCTAGTATATATATATATATAAAACTCCCTTTCTCTCTCTCACACTTCACTTCTACAATTTAGTTTGTGTATTGTAAAAATGTCTTCAGTAGAATTCTTAGAATTTCTTTCTTGAGGTAGACACTGCAGCATTCCAGTAGCCAAGTTACAATCAGTCGTTTTGTTAATTTCCCATCTAAAAATATCAGGATCGCTTATATGATTTGGACCAGTATTTCTTGCTCATCTATATATAATTGATTCGACTGAAGGCTTTGTCCAGGTAAATATCTAGAATCTAATACAACCGCTACTTCTGGTTGCGGTCAATGTCAATATTTGTGGATGAGTGTCGCATTAAAATAGACTTTGTTCTTGTTACTGGTAGCAACAGTTATTCCCGAATGTCGGTGTTTGATCTAAATTTGATTCAGTGTTGAGATCTTTCCCAACAGACCTCCATTCTCTCATTAATTTCTCTGATTCCTAATGATTAACCTCTTTGCAGCCATATTCCCAGCAGAATTCAATATCTATGCATTTCAATACGTTTTGAAAATTAATCTAGAATTCAGAGGAATTTAGTAGAATAACTTAGCGTTTCATTATTAATCAGATGTTTGAAATATAACTAACTGTAGTATTTGTTTCAATCATTGAATTGCAACCATGAATCTAGGTTTAGTTAAACAAATCAACTCCTGTACTTATTGTTTTTTAAACCTGATATTTTATTCTAAAGCACTAACAATGGAAGGAACCCATGGAAGGTATGGGATGAGGTGGAGAAGCATGACCTTCAAACGTTGGGCCTCACAGAGGCAATGGCAAGAGACTGGGACCTCTGGAGATATGCTGTGGTTGAGAAGACCCGGCAAGTAAAGTGAGATCCCAGCCATTGCCTATACCAGTGTCGCATAACCAGCCCATTTAAAAAGTACCTTTTGAATCGTCAGGCAACATGCCGTGCTTGAGGAGACCTATTGAGTCAAGTAAAATCAAAATCTCAATCAAATAGAAACCAAAATGGAAATTGTAGTTGTGGATGATGCCAGTGCCACCTGACTGGCTCCCATGCTGGTGGCACGCAATAAGCACCATTCATGTGTGCATTGATGCCAGTAATTGGTCAGCCTGGAGCTATAGCAGAAGATACTTGCTCCAGATGCTGTGCAGTGGGACTGAACCTGGAGCCACATTGCTGTAAAGTGAACTTTTTTAACCACACAGCAATGCCTGTGTTAGGTTTTAATTTAAATATAAAATGTAAATCCTTTAAAATGGGTTTCATATAATCAAATCAGGTGCAGTAACAAGGCAGATTGGTATCAGAATAGTTGATCATTTGTTTTTATCTGATGATGAGCTATTTATAAAGAATTTGAAGAGACCGATAAAATTTTAGTTTTTATTAAATTGTAATTGAACTCCTCTTCTCAGTACTAAAGTGTCCAGTTTAACAATTGTTGTTTTAGGTTAAGAGGGAGAAAGAGGCAAACAGTTTATAAATCAAGTGTGAATAAATTATAGTACGTTGAAATTATAGTATGTTGAAAAAGCACTTTTCTCAAATTGTTGGGACAAATATAGAAAGTAACTTAGACTTGAGTCAGTTAGGTAGATGTATTACAAATCTATGCACTCTATACTGAAATGATGATGATGTAGATGACTCTAATCCATTTATGTCAAATTGGTAATTTTTGGAAGCAACAACACCAGATCTTATTACTTTTTGGTATTCTTGAGTTAATACTTAGAGGCGGGTCTGTGGAGTCAGTCAGAAGTAATGATTAGGTTACTGGAGCTAGTGTCAGTAAAAATGCAATGACTCCAACCAAATGTAAATTGTAATATAATGCTTTAAAGTGGCAAGCTGGCAGAATCATTAGTGCATCAGACAAAATGTTTTGCAGCATTTCTTTTGGCGCTTTATGTTCTGAGTTTAAATTCTGATGAGATTGACTTTGGTTTTCATTCTAAAAGTGCTAGTTGAGCACTTGGGTCAGTGGAATTGACTCACCTCCTCCTCTCAAAAGCTGCTGGCCTTATATCAAAATTGAAAGGAAATATAATGCATTAATATTTCCAACTTCACAAATACTAATTTAACTGTTTTCTGTACTGAAAATAATCAGATCCGATTTAACGACATCTATGAAGCAGGATCTGGCGGAAGCAATTTTGTTTGTAAACTCTATATTTTGTGTTAAGACTTTTGATTTTATCTCTATTTTATAAGTATGATGTTTCTTTAATAAATTTTGTTGGGGATAAACTTTTCAATCTTCTATAGTATAATTGTTTCATTTAATGTAAACTTTCATATTAAGTTCACTAAAATTTTATTCTTAGTACTTCAATCCTTTTACTATGTTATTATAGAAATACATTGCCTTAGTTTCGATAATTTTGAAAATGTGGAAGAATTTAGTAAAATAACTCGCAAATAAATGATTTCTTAGAACATAAATTATGAAATTTTGGCAGAAGGTTTTAATTTAGATCACTTTGAAACAGGATGTTTGTATCACAGAACTAGGGGTGGTTTGGGATAGGTTGATATCAAAAGAGTTAATCATGAAAAGGAAAGGTTATATATCAGTAGCTATAATTGGCAAAGCAATTTAATGTTTTTTTTTCCTGAACTGCTGTTGTATGGAACTCGAGTAGTAATTAAAAACTATCTTATTCCTAACCCTCATTTTTTTTTTCCATTGGATATTTGACAGAAATGATCTTAAAGCCATTATCATGGTTGAAAAATATCCTCTTCTCTTTATTGTGAAAAGAATAATCAAGAAAGAATTTCGCCCATTACATTGGAGAAAGAGATAATTTTTGTCAGGTTGATTAATTTAATTGAAAGTACATCTGACACCAATTGTGCGATTCTTTTGTAGTATCATTGAAAACTCTTTTTAATTCATTAGCGTTAATAAATTAGTAAACAAAAATATAAGATGAAGGGAAATTTGAAGGAGATTTTTTTTTCACTTTTAAAATTTTGGTTGGTATTGTTTCCTTCCTGAGGATATTAAGCTCAATAACATCCTGTTGCTATGGGTAGAAAGAGAGATTTTAAGAGCTGACAAGTTAATGTGAAGGAATTCAGCTGGAGAAGTATTTGTCTATATTCTCCAAGAAATTTCATGAAATATCTGAAATATTATTACTTCTTTCATCAACATCACATCATCTGTTTTTTCTTTGCTGGTATAATATGAACAGGTCTTTAATTCTTTCGTTACCAACCCGGCTGAAACCGGCTCTGGCTCTGAGTACAAATATCTTGTTTTCATAAGTTCTGAATTAAAATCTTCCACTAAACCTTAGTCACAATTTATGCTCCTAACACTAGCTTAATGATAACTAAGTTATTTTACTAAATTCTTTTTTATATTAATAGTAATTGAAAGAAACACGGAGCATTTCAACATAATGAAAGGGTTAATAAAGCATAATTCTGTGTCTCAGTTCTGTGCATGAAAACTTGGTTTTATAACTTATATGGCTAAATCTACTTCTGTTTAACAGCAGTGGGCTAGGTATATATGTGTATGTATGTTTATATATGTATGCATGTGTGTTATGTGTGTGTGTGTTTGTGTGTATAACCACCCTTTCTATTGTAATCTTACACAGTCCAGAGAGATCATAGTCTTGTAAGCTACATAACAACTTCTCTAGTACTTGTGTCATGAAAAAGTATCTAATACTTTCTGTAAAGGGGCTAACCTTAGGAAAGGCATCAAGCTATAGAAATCCATGCCAAGGCAGACATTGGAACATGACAGTCCTCTTCTCTGGGAAACTGTCAAACCATCTAACCCATGTCCCAGCATGAAAGATCATCATCGTTTAACGTCTGTTTTCCATGCTAGCATGGGTTGGATGGTTCGACCAGGGTCTGGGAAGCCAGGAGGCTGCACCAGGCTCCAGTCTGATCTGGCAGTGTTTCTACAGCTGGATGCCCTTCCTAATGCCAACCACTCCGTGAGTGTAGTGGGTGCTTTTTACATGCCACCGGCACAGGGGCCAGAGGAGGCTGGCATTCGGCCACGATTGGTTGGTGCTTTTTACGTGCCACCGGCATGGACGCCAGTCAAGGCATCGCTGGCATCGGCCACATTTGATGGTGTTTTTTGCGTCCCATTGGCATGGGTATCACAACTACAATTTCCATTTGATTTTTATTTTGATATTGATGTACTTGACTCAGTAGGTTTCCTCAAGCACAGCAGGTCACCCTACGATCCAAGGTAAGCACAGCAGACCGTCCTATGAGCCATGAACTCACTTTATTTGTTGGGTCTTCACAGTCACAGCATATCTCCAGAGGTCTCGGTCATTGGAAGATGAATGTTAAAAATGGTGAAGTCGATCATCATCATCATGCTATTTATTTTGAACTTTTGTGAAGAAGCAAAAATCAATTCTGTTTGACTAAACATCATGCATTGGAAGTGTATATTTAGTGCCATCTTGCCGACCTTATTATAAAGACCGATTTTAGTTGACTGATATCATTGGAATTCGTAATAAAGAGGAACATTTAGTTAGATTTTATAAAAGGTTTAAGCAAATTTTCCTTTTCTTAAATGAAAATACTTTGTGTTAATGTTTCAATGTATCAACATGCTTCTTATGGTCCTGCAAATTCATGCCATACTTACCAATTTGCTGTCTTGAATGTTACCTACTCTACTAATTATACATAACTATAGAGTTTGAAGTTGAAGGGAGGTGATCTGGTTGTATCTATTTTAGTTAATATTCTCTACAGATGATACTCTTTTATCACTTTTATTTCCAATGTATTGTCATCTCTGTACTTTGTTAAATAGAAACATAAACCAACATTTCTAGGTTGAAATTTATGATTGTTTTAAGCAAACTCCTTTACTCGTTGAAAAGTTCTGGATTAAATCATCAATATTGGCTTCATTCTTAAATTTTATTAGTAGTAATAATAATAATCCTTTTTGCTATAGGCACAAGGCCTGGAATTTGTGGGGAGCAGGGATAGTCGATCACGTTAACCTCAGTACTTGACTGGTACTTAATTTATCAACCCTGAAAGGATGAAAGGCATAGTTGACCACAGCAGAATCTGAACCCAGAACATAAAGACAAGCGAAATGCCGCTAACCATTTTGTCCAGCATGGTAACGATTCTGCCAACTCCCCATAATAATAACTATTCTGTTCTTGATTCAACGGTCATTCGGAATGCTCACAGCAGCCATATTCCTACCGCTCTATGTCACGCTGGTGAGACCCATATTGGAGTACGGGATTCAAGCCTCTTCTCCTTATCTCCTCAAAGACATACAGCATCTCGAAAGAGTCCAGAAGCTGGCTACCCGCATGGTTCATGGTCTCAAGAATTTGTCTTATGAAGAAAGGCTGAAGATGCTCAACCTTTATTCTCTAGAAAAACGCCGCCGCCGTGGTGATTTCATTCTCGCTCACAACATCATAAGCGGAAAGTGTAACCTCTCGAAGGAGCTGTTCTTCACTCCTGCTCCAGAGCGTCGGCTGCGGGGTCATTCCGAAAAGCTCTACCTGCAACGATTTCATCTCAATCGAAAGAGAGGAGCTTTCTCCGTCCGGGTTGCGGATCCGTGGAACAAGCTGCCAGACGAGATGGTGAAGATGCCGACGACCGCTTTGTTCAAAGTCTCCCTTGACCTCAAGTGGCCTGAACTCTTTACATGAACACCACCCTGTACTTAACTCCATGTCCCCCTACATGGCCTTGCTTTTTGCTTTTGAGCCAAAAAATTAACTAACTAACTAACTAACATTACTCTTAAAAGTTTATGACTAGCTTAATCATTGCTATCATATTTTACTACATGGTTGTTGAATCTCAGGCAATGAATGAGCAGACCTACAATCAAAGACATTCAGTCTGTAACCATCCTGTCTTGTATATTTAAGACTACATTGTCTGGTGTATCCTTACTTTTGTAAGGTTGTAGGGTGTAATTTGTGAAAATTTGACTTATTTCTAACAGGTCAAATGACTATATAGAGCAGTGGTTCTCAACTATTTTTATCTATGAACCCCTTTAATTCCTGTTTTACTCTACTGGATCTCAATTGTCATTCGATGTATATAAAAAAAATCCCACTGTATTTTGTAATTAAATATTTTTTAGGAATTGATCTAGACGCTCCTTATTTAGTAGGTTTACTATGTGATTTTAATACTCAATGAAAAGCTTCTAAATTTACATTTTTCCTGTAATATCTGTTATGAAATTCAAACTGTCACCTTTTCTCAACCTTTGTTGCATAATTTTAGCTGGCTATTTAAAGTAAAATGTAAAGATACTCAATAATTGTGTGAAAGTATTTAACTTTTGCACGGTAATCTACTGAATTACTCCACCCCCTCCTAAGTTGTTCTCTTGCTTTTTATGTAATACTTAAATGGACATTGCAGGACAAGACAGTACTTTAGTTAACTTTAGTGTTACCTGAATTAGATTACTTTGTCACTTGGTGCTGTTGCCATTGATACAAATATCTTAGTCTGCATCCCCCTCTCCTGGAAATGCTGTCTAACCAGATTGGCAAAAGACTCACCACACCAATGCAGTCTATAGCTACAAGCACACTATTGGTGTGTGTGTGTGTGTGTGTGTGTGTTAAAGGATGGGGGTTACATAAAAATCACTAACTGACATATATTTTCTAATCTCTGTTTCTCTGAATTAGCTGTCTGTTTTCTCAAGTCAAAGAACTTCTACATGTTCAATAAACCTGCTAGAAATAGCAGTCAAATCTTTCTGTTGTCCTAAAGACATATGCCTAAAAAAAAAAACAGGATAGCCATGGTTGGAATGTCTATGATCATAGATATAATAGATCTGGGCCAACTTGCGGCAAAACAACTTCCTAAATGCTTCTCTTCCTCACTTACCCCCCCCCAATACTTTGTGTATTCTTTCTACTATGAACCACAGTACTCTGTAACACTTTCCCTGCCTAGGTTTTCCCAACAGTAATCAAATGTACAAATTAATGTAAACGACTTAGTTCTCACTCACCAGCTTGCAAAGGTCATGGGTGTGGCTCCCTGTCTACTAACTAAATAAATAAATAAACAGTCCTTTCTACTATAGACACAAAGCCTGAAATTTTGAGGGAAGGGGCCAGTCGATCAGTTTTGACTCCAGCATGTAACTGGTACTTATTTTATTGACCCTGAAAGGATGAAAAGCAAAGTTGACCTTGGCAGAATTTGAACTCAGAACATAACGGGTGAAATACTGCTAAGCATTTCGCCTGGTACACTAACGATTCTGCCAGCTCTTTTTTAACGAATGCCAGATGAATTACATCAAATCTAGGATTTGAACAGTACTTATTGACCTTGGAATGATGAAAGTAGTGTCAACTTTGGCGAGTTTTGAACTCAGAATGTAAACGCTATCCATTATTCTACTATGCTGTTCACTGCTTTAAATAATGAAGACAAATAAGTGTGCTAATTTGTCAGGTGGTATGCAACACCTTGCCAGTAATTGCATAGAAGCTCTTGACTCTTCAATCAGGAGATTGGCACCTTATTTTCTTGTCTATGACTCCACAAAGGTTGGATATTTACATCATATTATGCCTCCTCCCCACCTTCTTTCTGTTGAATGTATTAGCTCTAAGTATTATTGTCTATAGTATTAGCTGTTTTGAGAAGTGGGGCTTCTTGTACTTATCTGAGGTGGGTGGAGGGAGAGGATTTCTTACGTTTTTAGTTTTCTTTTTGTTTTGAAGTAGCATTCTTTCGAAAAAATGATTTTACTCAACTAATAATTTCATTAGTAATCTGATATTAAAATCCTGTAGGTAATGTAGATAAGAGAAAGTAACTTGTGTGAGAGAGAGAGAGAGAGAGATTCTTCAAATGGAATTTAAAAATTGAATTATGATATTACAAAAGGAAATTATATGCAGGTATGCGGTCATAACAAGAAGGCATCTTTAATGTTTTACTAGTAGTCATTACATAATTAATGTGAGTTACACAAGGTTAACCTACACACACACACACACACACACACAATAAAACTGGTCATGTAGATCATCAGATATACAGAGCAAGCATAGCTAAGTACTCTTAGTATTAATGGGATGTGAAAGGCTGAGTGAAAATGGAATTATTCACACATACTGAATAAAACCTTGTACAGCAGTGTAATTGGAGATTGCTGTGTCAATACTGTTCTCAACTACTTGCAAAACCAAGTAGGACTTTTGTGAGAAAAGGCTTGTTTAAATTACTTGAAACAAACAAATGAAAGCTACTGGAGAGGTAGTGTTTGACTGGGAATTTAATCACAGTCTCTTGTCATATCAGATTGACTGAAGCAATGCTATGCAATACTATAATTGCCAAATCAACTTGTGAGAAACCAATCACAAACAGATCAAGTCAATAATAATGAACGGTTTTATTGCGGATAAAATCTATTCAATATGTTTCTGTGGTCATTGACCATACAGATAAAAGTATAATACACTGATGCAAGTTCTTGGATGTCTCTTGTAATCAAGAATGATTTGGTAGCGGGAGACGCTCTATGCCCTTCACCAAATCTAATGAAGAAACTTCATCAATGATGTTTTGCTCCTTTGTGGGATTGTAGCCTTAAGAGCCGGCACAGCCCTGACCACAGACAATAATATATTTCTTAACTTTTACTGGTTTCAGTTGTTGGACTGCAGTCTTGTTGAGGCTCCGCCAAAGTTGCAGAACATTATTGGTAATCCTGGTGTAGTGAATCCTGCTCTTCCCTTTACCCACTTCTTCTTGTTTTGTCTAATTCAACTCTGTAATAGGCTGTTGTCAATTTTTTAAAAAATCCTGTTACATAAGGATCAAGGGAAGCTAATCTTTGGTTAATCTTTACCGCTTTGTATTGTTATCTGTTTTCAATTCAGCTCTGATTGAAAGCATTGTTGACTTGACCATCCTGGATTTCCATATATCTAGGCCTACACTGTTTACAGTGCTCTTTTCAAGAGTACAGGATGTGATTCGAACAAGATTTGACTGCTATTTCAAGCAGGTCAAGCACCCTTGTAAAGACTTCTTTGTTGGTTCATTTTAGTTCTTGTTGTTTGTTGTTGGTAAATGTTAAACAAACATGGATTATTTGCATACTTCACTATCTTGCAGAATACCTGAATAAACATTGATTCTGTTTTAAGTTGCCTTAACACTATTAGAAATCAATATTTCTTCAAAGGCAGCTCAAAATAAGATTTAACAAACTTGTGACAGATAATTTTACATGCAACTACACACACATTGTTGTCAAACAGAAGAAAATGTTTAATGTCAGCTCTTCAAATGTTTGTGTAATTACTCTGTAAATGTCTATGTAAAACACTAAGATGCTCTCTCTCTAATTACTCTATTTTCATTTATCAGAAATCTGTAAATCCCATTCTGGTTGGCTGACTGGCTAGGTGGCTGGTACGTGTACAGGTTTACCAAGAGAATAGTTTCGTTAATGCTTTAAATTATTGCTTTTTATTCATGTTGATGGATATAATTGCAACTGAATGTATAAAGCTTACTAAATTGTTTCTACAAGTCTTCATTGATGTACTATCTCTAACCCACCACCACCACCACCAGCACACTGTGTTTCATTATTACAAGTATAATATAGATGATTTCTTACTCTATACCATCTTCCCACAAACCATACATGTATGAACTTATTCTCTCTTCTCACCATCCAGAACTGCTATAGCAGTCATTTTGTTTGTTCCTTCTTTCTTAAAATTATTTTTGAAATTTTTTCCAGAGCCTCTTTTTCCCAGCAAACACAGTTCACAGAATGTAGATATTTAAATATTTGAGATTATTCATCTGTAGATTATTTTTTTGTCACACTGATCAACTTTGGAAATTGGAAGTTTGTTTTAATATGTCAGCACAGGCATGCTTTGCAACCACATGGTTTCAGGTTCAGTCCCACTGCATGACACTTCGAGCATGTATCTTCTGCTATAACTTTGGACGAGCCAATGCCTTGTGAGTGAATTTGATAGATGTAAACTTCTGTAGAAACCTGTTGTGTGTGTGAGTGTGTATATTCATATGACTGTCCGTTATGTCTTAGTGTCTGCGTTTGCCATCCATTCCTTGACAACCAGTGTTGAATAGCAAAATATCCCCACCAAATATGGGATTGGGGTGGATTTGTTCAGCTAAAACCCTTCAAAATTGTGTCCCAGCCTGGCCACAGTCCAATGACTGAAAAAGTAAACATAGGAGTGGCTGTGTGGTAAGCAGCTTGCTTACGAACCACATGGTTCTGGGTTCAGTCTCTCTGCGTGGCACCTTGAGCAAGTGTCTTCTACTATAGTCTTGGGCTGACCAAAGCCTTGTGAGTGGATTTGGTAGACAGAAACTGAAAGAAACCCATTGTATATACATATATATATTATATGTATGTGTGTCTGTGTTTGTCCCCTAAACATCGCTTGACAACCGATGCTGGTATATTTACGTCCCTGTAACTTAGCGGTTCGGCAGAAGAGACCGATAGAATAAGTCCTAGGCTTACAAAGAATAAGTCCTGGGGTCGATTTGCTTGACTAAAAGTGGTACTCCAGCATGGCCACAATCAAATGACTGAAACAAGTAAAAGAGAAAAGAGAATAAAAGACATATCCTACCCACTCAATCCTTTGTACTACTTATATTCACCTTACTGTAGCATAAAGATATGCCCTGACATATCTTCTTATCTCAAAACTTTTTCCCACTTGTTGAAGCTTATGCCATTATTATAGCCAGGGATAGGGCGATGAGCTGGCAGAATTGTTAGAACACTGGACAAAATGCTTTGTGACATTTCTTCCAGCTTAACATTCTGAGTTCAAATCCTGCCATAGTTGACTTTGCCTTTCATCTTTTTGAAGTCAATAAGTACCAGTTGAACACTGGGGCTGATGCAATCAACTAGCCCCCTTTCCCCCAAATTTCAGGCCTTGTGCTTATAGCAGCAAGGATTTTTAAAGCCAGGGCTTTATTATTAGCAGTTTTAGGGACCTCCAAACCTATTTAGAAAGCTTTCCATTGTGGTGTAGTAAAATGTGGTCGGCTTCATCGGTGTCAAAACTTTGGTTTTTACTCTTGGAGAATGCACCATCTAATGTACAGATCTTGTATACTTGTACACACCATCTCTTCTCTGTCTCTGAGATACACTCTCACTCCATCTCTTTCTTGTCTATACTTATGTTGTCCCTCACCCACCTCTGCAATCATTATTTGTGCCAGAGATGAAGCTTTTACAAGGCTACCGGAAGTAGTGGTCAGATTTCTCTCAAATCACACACTATTTTCAACATAAATAAGTAAATAGATAAATAAAAATGAAGGACATTGGTTAATGTAGTCTTAGATACGCTTTGTCTGCTGTGAAAGCAAAACAATAAAAAAAGAAAAAAAATCCTGATAGTTATGGTTGGAATGCTTTTGATTATAAGTTTGCTCAGTTCAGACTGACTTGGAGCTAAGCAACTACTACAACATCTATTATACTTTCTCATATATACACCTGCAATCGCACACACTCATACACACTCACTCACACACACTCACACACACACACACACACACACACACACACACACAACACACACACACACACTCACACACACACTCACTCACACACACTCACTCACACACACACTCACACACACTCACACACACACACACTCACACACACACACACACACACTCACACACTCACACACACTCACACACACTCACACACATACACACACACACACACACACATAATCACTATCTCATATCCCACCATGTACTTGCTCTGTTTAATATATTACTATGTACACAGTCATTGTCCCACTTATATACACACTGTATCTCATATCCAACCACATGTGCTTGTTTTAATATACTATGCACACAATCATCGTCCCATTTATATTCACATCCTCACACACATCCAGAAACACACACACACACATAGATATTTATGTATTGTCCTTCATACAAATACAACCACATCTATTTGCTGTTAGCTTTTGATTTTCTCCTTCCAGATGTTTTCTCTAATCTGATCCTCAGCAGTCTTCTCCTATGTTCAGTCTTTTAATATATTCAGCTTAGCTTCTTTTCAGTCAGGCTCTATACTATAGTGAAACATTAATATTTGATCAAGCTAAACATGTTTGTAATACTCGAGTCTATTTTCTACAAACCTTCTACCTGAAATCCCTTAGGCTGAACTTTACATTTTCTTTCATTCGTTTGTTTTTTTTCCTTCACATTTAGCTACTACTTTTATTTTAGTATTGTTTTTTAAATATTTATTCGCCGCTTACACTCTCCCTCCTCTAACCCAACTGCTCATACATAAGAGAAATAATGAGCAAATTTTCGTTTTTATTTACATTAGTTTAAAAAAAAAACGTTTTGGATGTTTTTATTTTTTTAGAATATTTACTTCATAAGTTATCTTTTCAAATATTGGTTTTGACTTCAGATAAAGAAATCTTAAGGTTGTAATTTGAATTTGATTTTTCTGTTCATTTTGTGAAAAATTACAGAAAATTTTTTAAAAAATGGACACATAGTTAAGAAACCAATTATTTTCATGTCCATCATCATCAGTGTCTGTTGTCCATGCTGGCATGGGTTGGACAGTTTGACCATGGTTGGTAAGCTGGAAGGCTGTGCCAGACTCCAGTCTGATTTGGCATGGTTTCTTACAGCTAGATGCCCTTCCTAATGCCAACCACTCCAAGAGTGTAATGGGTGCTTTTATGTACCACCAGCATGACCCCTGTATCTGTCATGACTGTGATTTTACTTGACTTGATGGGTCTTTTCAAGCCTGACATAATACCAAAAGTCTTGGTCATTGCTTCTGTGAGGCCCAGCACTCAAAAGGAGCCTTTTATGTGCCACTGGCATCAGTCACTTTGCTTCCGTGAGACCCAACACTCAAAAGCTACTGGTGCTTTTACATGCCACCCGCATGGGTGCCATTTGCATGACACCAGTATCTTCCACAACTGTGATTTTACTTGGCTTGATGGATCTTCACAAGCATGGCATAATTCTTTTATTCTTTTCAGTCATTTGACTGTGGCCATGCTGGAGCACCACGTTTAGTCGAACAAATCGACCTCAGAACTTATTCTTTGTAAGTCTAGTACTTATTCTCTTTGCCGAACCACTAAGTTACCATGACTTAAACATACCAGCATCGGTTGTCAAGCGATGATGGGGGACAAACACAGACACACATACATACATACACAAACACACACACACATATATATACGACGGGCTTCTTTCAGTTTCCACCTACCAAATCCTTTCACAAAGATTTGGTCAACCCAAGGATATAGCAGAAGACACTTGCCCAAGGTGCCACATTATGGGACTGAATCCGGAACCATGTGGTTGGTAAGCAAGCTTCTTACCACACACCCACACCTGTGCCTATAAATAATACCATTAAAAAAATATTTTTATTAATCATTTAAGGAAATTCCAGTATTTTAATGTTTTGTAGCTCTAGATGCTTTTCTAACATTCAACAATTTCACCAGTAAGTTTGACTGGCATTGTTAGCCAGTTGACTGGGGATATGATTTGCTGAAAGCCATTGATATAGTAGTGGCTGGCATAGTTTGATCTGAGAACCTTTTGGTCAGTTACTTAGTGTTCAACCATCTAGCTATATTGTTTCCAATGCATAACATTTAAAATCCTTCTAAGTTCAAAGCAATCTGTTGGATCTGATTTGAACTCAACAGACTAAATATTACAAGATATTTAAGGAAGCCAAAAGCAGTTGTCACATGGAACTTTTTTATTGATTAGGTTATTGCAGAATAAGGCAGCGAGCTGGCAGAAATGTTAGCACGCTGGGCAAAATACTTTGCGGTATTTCGTCTGCCGGTATGTTCTGAGTTCAAATTCCACCGAGGTCGACTTTGCCTTTCATCCTTTCAGGGTCGATTAAATAAGTACCAGTTACGCACTGGGGTCGATATAATCGACTTAACCCGTTTGTCTGTCCTTGTTTGTCCTCTCTGTGTTTAGCCCCTTGTGGGTAGTAAAGAAATGAGTATTTCGTCTGCCGCTACGTTCTGTGTTCAAATTCCGTCGAGGTTAACTTTGCCTTTCATCCCTTTCAGGGTCGATTAAATAAGAACCAGTTATGCACTGGGGTCTATATAATCGACTTGATCCGTTTGTCTGTCCTTGTTTGTCCTCTCTATGTTTAGACCCTTGTGGGTAGTAAAGAAATAGGTTATTGCAGGATTTTAATATGAGTAAGCTGCCAGATGAACACATTGCTACTCTTAATTTAGAAATAAAATATTTAGCTCAAATTCTGTCTAGGAGTCATCTGATTATAATCAGAGCATAAATCAATCAACACGTAAGTGTACATACTTTTGTAAATGTTCACTCTACATAGACTAGAACAGGGGTTTCCAACTTGGTATGCTAAAACCTCCAGGGAGTGCAAAATGACATTTCAGGAGAGATGTACTTTATTAAAATCGTTTTACAGAAGAAAATTATTAACTCTTACAAATAACTTTATTCTGTTAGGAACACCAAGAACTTTATTATTATTGCACATGGATTTAACTTTTAAGAGAATATGATCGGAATTGAAATTGAACCAATCTTATGACTGGCACCCGGCAGTTTCCAGTGCCGTTGGACTGACTCCTGTACAGGTGGCAAGTAAAGAAACACCGTTTCGACCCTTTGCTTGAGGAGACCTATTGAGTCAAGTACATCAACATCAAAACTCAATGGAAATTGTAGTTGTGATCCCTGTGCCGGTGGCACGTAAAAAGCACCATCTGAATGTGGCCGATGCCAGCGCTGCCTTGACTGGCTTCCGTGCCGGTGGCACGTAAAAGGCACCAACCAATCGTGGTCGTTGCCAGCCTCGCCTGGCACCTGTGCTGGTGGCACATAAAAAGCACTCACTACACTCACAGAGTGGTTGGCGTTAGGAAGGGCATCCAGGTGTAGAAACACTGCCAGATCAGACTGGCGCCTGGTGCAGCCTTCTGGCTTCCCAGACCCCGGTTGAACCGTCCAACCCATGCTAGCATGGAAAACGGACGTTAAACGGTGATGATGATGATATAGGACTGCATCCCCATTCTATTTGCAATGATACACTTGATAGACTCTATATTCAGCTCCCTTTTGTCTTTGAACACAAAATCTCGGAATTATCTGAATTGACAGGTAAATGAGCAGATTTCAGTCAGCAAGAGTTCTGTGTTTTTATAAAATTATGAATCTGAAGCAGAAACAAAGAAGTCAGTGAGTTTTATGTTCGCAATTGTGATTGATTTCACTGTGAGCAGTTTTATCAAATTGCTCAATTTTGATTTGCATTTGATGCACTGAGTGAAAAAAAAAAAAGTTTTTTAGTTCAATTTGTTTACCCACTGTACTCTATGTGGTTCAGTATATTTAAAAAAACAAATTAGTTATTAGAAAACTGATGTTATCATCTTCAAATGTGATATTGCTTTTGTAGAAGGTGTGAAAATTAATCAAATATTTCTTGGGGGACATAGAAAATGTTGGAAGCCACTGGTGCAAAAATTATAATCTTAATAACTGATCTCAGACATTTAGTTCAAGAAACAAGTATTTTTGTGAAGAATAGCTTTTCTTTCTTTTTCTATTTTGTTAAAAAAAATGTGTACTTTGACATTGACTGACGTAATATTAAGTGTGGCTGCTATTTTTTACATTAAAATTTTCTTTAGATCTCAACCACTTGAAGAATATTTTAGATTGTCATTAAGACGATCATATTACTTTGCAGTATGTTGTGGTTTACATTGGATTGGAGACTTGTGTGTTAATTATTGTTTTAGCATTTCAAGTATTGCCTTTCTCTTGTGACAGAATATTAGAGAAAACAACTGGTACCCAAAGAAGACTGAAGTGTACTGTAACCAAAAAGACAAGGACATGATTCCAAATGTATCGGTGTATAATAATATTGGATAATTCACCTTTGGGAACAGAGGTGTTTTGTTCAATATGGTTAAACAATCCTTATTCAAGGATCTTTTGTGCGGGATGGCCTACTTGACCTGATGAAAATTCTAACTGGGTCCCACCTGCAAGGTCATGCGCAATCACTCACATACATACACTCATATATTACACACACACACGCACATGAAATGGGCTTCTTTCAGTTTCTATCTATCAAATCCACTCACAAGGCTTTGGTTGGCCCTGGGTTACTGTAGAAGACATTTGCTCACAGTGACATGCAATGGGACTGAACCTGAGATCACTTGGCTGGAAAGCAATCTTCTCAACCACACAGCCATACCCCTATAAAATATGTGTCTTGGTCATAGATACACAGCTTCTAAAACAAATTGATAAATCAACCATTAAGTTTAAATCCCTGTTTTATTGATCATTAACTCAAACTCATTCACAGATTAAGATTGGGAATACAAAACAGAAAACTTTTTGTAAAGTAAATATGAAATTGCTTTTCCGCTTAGCTTTTAGCTGTACAGTCTCAAAGTACTAATGAATGAGATAGCAAACTGTTTCAAGAATCAGTCTTGTTTTCTTTCTATTCCCTTGGTCGCCACTCCATTACTATATTCTTTATTATTGGACAGCTTTCATATCCTTTATAATTTACTGCACAGCATTACCCTTGATAAATTTCTGGAATTCTTCAAAAGTTCTGCAGATTTTCATCAAGAATCATTTAAAGATTCTCTTGAGCTTTGCCAATATATTTGTCTTTCCAAGCATAAGATCTTTACTTTTGCTAATCATATTGCACTAGAAGCTTCTGTGAATTCTCTCTTTTTCATCTTCAGCTGCATAATTTGCAATCATCTCTGTATTAAAGAAATTCATTTTTGTCAGTGTAGAAGCTTGGTTCCATGGTCTTTCTTTCCTTATTTTCCATGACTGATATTTCTCACCAGCCGACACACAGACATATACATGCAACCATTTACACACTTGCATATGCATACATGCTTCCTTACACATATACATCCATACATACATGCACAACAGAGATGAGCACAGACATTGTGCTAAAACATTAGATTTTGATGCATAGGCACAGATGTGGCTGTAGGATAAGAAGTTTGCTTCCCAGCCAAATGGTTCTGGGTTCAGTCCCACTGTGTGGCATTTTGGGCAAGTGTCTTCTACTATATTCTTGGTCCAACCAAAGCCTTGTGAGTGGATTTGATAGACAGAAACTGTAAGAAGCCTGTCGTGTGTGTGACCGCGTGTGTACTGTTGATGATTTTTTACCTCCGTCTTCCCTTCTTTGGATCTTTCCTTTTCCTATGTTTCTGATGAAGAGCTCCGCTCGAAACGTAAAACCCTCCTTCTTTCCTTCCTTCCTGAGCGTCCAATAATACTATATTTGTTCCACGTCCTCACGTTGTTGAGTTTTCATGTTTGGATTAACTTATATATATATATATATATATATATATATATATTGTGTCCATCACTGCTTGACTACCAGTGTTGGTGTGTTTACATCTCCATAACTTAGCCACATGGCAAAAGAGGCTGATAGAAAAAATACCAGGCATTAAAGAAAAAAAAAGTATCGAGGTTGATTCATTGCACAAAAGTCCTTGAAGGCAATCCCCCCAGCATGACTGCAACAAGTTAAAGATAAAAGATACTCTGAAAATTTATGATGTTATTTAAGTATCAACTTTGTAACAACTGACAGAAGAGCTATGAGTAACATGGCCACTACTATTACTACTACTATTCAGAACTGTGGAATCAGTACACAGTCTCCAATTCAGAAATCTAAGGGTCTACTGTCGCCAACTCTCTCTTCTCCATTTATAATTTAGCTAATCTCTTTACTCTCTTACTTGTTTCAGTCATTTGACTGTGGCCATGCTGGAGTACCGCCTTTTAGTCGAGCAAATCAACCCCAGGACTTATTCTTTGCAAGCCTAGTACTTATTCTATTGGTCTCTTTTGCCGAACCGCTAAGTTACGGGGACGTAAACACACCAGCATTGGTTGTCAAGCGATGTTGGGGGGACAAACACAGACACACAAACATATACACATCCCTTACAAAACTTTTTTCCAAATTTAAGTCCCCAGAATTAGGGGTTTCCTTATACTTGTTTAAATACGGTATTTTAAATTAAGATTGACTCTGCATTAATGATTTTCTTTGATGCTATTTTTTTAATTGTTATTCATTAAATATTTTGTTTAAAATTTTTCCTTAGCTAGGTGTTAGAAAATTTGCTTCCCAACCACATGGTTCTAGGTTCAGTCCTATGTGATACCTTGGACAAATATGTTCTACTGTAGCCTTGGGTCAACCAATGCCTTATGAGTGGATTTGAAAGATGGAAACTGAAAGAAGCCTGTAGTGTGTGTGTGTGTAACTTTGTATTGTTCCATCCCACCAACCACTTATTGGTTTGTTTACATCCCTGCAACTTAAGGCTTGGCAATAGAGACCGATAGCACAAGAACCTGGCTTACACATTAAGTACCAAGGTTTATTTTTATGACTAACCCCTTCAAGACCATATTCCGGGTTGGCTGCAGTCCAATGACTGAAACAAGTAAAAAAAAGTACTTGAAATTACTTCAAAACTGGCTGAAGTAAATTAGCTGCATTGTGGGGAAAAGATGAGAGAGAACAGCCTAAGTAGTTTTATAAGGAGCAATGGAGTTGTAGAACTGGATTGTGTCAGATACAATTTAAAACATTGCTGTACAAATGCTATGCTTTCCTTTTATAATTATCATCATTAACATGATCAGCTACACAAATATGCTGGTGTTGATTGAATGACTGAAATATGGTAACATTCGCCAAGGCTTGTCTGAATCCTGAACTAAACCTCAATTTAACTACCACATCCCTTGTTTGGTTGTTTTACTTCTTTGTTTATCTTCTACTTGGTCTCACTGAACTATCCCATTATTTGCAGTATACTCATAACAGCACAGTTGTCTCTCTTGTACGTATCAGTTACAGCTTTTTTTTTATTAATTGTAACGTATGTCGGGACTAGCTTATTTTCTTTCATTGTAGCAAGTCTTCCCATATTCTGTAATATGCATATCATTATAGCAAGTCCTTTGTTTTGACTTCTTTCCATATTTTGTAATATGCATACCATTATAGCTTTCATTTACACATAAAATAAGCTATTCATTGTTCCATTAGGTTTAAGAGTGTACAAGTGTGTTATAAAACACTTCTGTCCATGTTGGATTGTGCTAGTAGTAATAGTGAAGACTATCCAGTCATTTCATAAATAATTTGAAACTGGTTGATTGGTTATAAAATTTTTATCCCCACCATTGCTCACTTTATTATCCTGGTTTTCAAACTAGGTAACAATTGTATAGATAAGTGGGTGGAAACATATTTGACTCTTTAAACATTAAAAAGCTAAAGTAGGATTTTAAAAAAAAAATCAAAATAAAATATTATTAGTCAGTGACTTGTCTTTAGTTGTTTTCACTGGACAACTACAATAGGCAACTCTAAACATATTTATTTGTTGTAGTTCAGTTAATGGAAGTCTAGCCTTGCCCGTCACTGTCCATAATACTGGTGATTGGTTTATGAAGGAGGTAGTCTTTTATCCTCTACTTGTTTCAGTCTTCAGACTGTGGCCATGCTGGAGCACTGCTTTGAAGAGATTTTAATATAATGAATCAACCCCAATACTTTTTTTGGGTGTGTGTGTGTGGGTGCTTAGTACTTGCTCTATCAGTCATTCTGGCCAAACCACTAAGTTACAGGGCTGTGAACACACCAGCACCAGTTATCAAGCTGTGATGGGGACAAGCACAGACACAAAGATGCATATATATTTCTTTACTACCCACAAGGGGCTAAACACAGAGGGGACAAACAAGGACAAACGGATTAAGTCTATTACATCGACCCCAGTGCGTAACTGGTACTTAATTTATCGATCCCGAAAGGAAGAAAGGTAAAGTCAACCTCGGCGGAATTTGAACCCAGAACGTAACGGCAGACGAAATACGGCTACGCATTTCGCCTGGCGTGCTAACGTTTCTGCCAGCTCACTGCCTTACAGACACAAAAATGCATATATAAATGCATACGAGTAGATGGTGGGCTTCTTTCAGTTTCTGTCTACCAAATGCACTCTCAAGGTTTTTGTCACCCAAGGCTATAGAAGCAGACAGTTGCCCAAGGTGTCATGGCCAAACCTGGCACCATGTGGTTGAGAAGCAAACTTCTTACCCTGCAGCCATGCCTGCACCTGTAACACAAAGATTAGAATGCAGAAATAAATAAATGTATGTCTGTGCATATATAGCACAGCATAAAGGAATTAATTAAAAATGAAATAAGTCTGTAACTCTACTCTCTTATGTAGTTCACTGTAGGAAGAGTGAATGAATGAAAGGTTATATATGTACATTGAGACTGTGACATTGTTCATTGTGTAATTGAGTTGTCATCTGAAATTATTACTCTTCTGACATAATTACTATTCTTCTCATGATGCAAGCAACATATGTGCAAGTAGTGCAGTGACTATGAAATCAGTAGGTAGGTGCATGTGTTAGTGTAGGACCAATGAAACTTGTTAGCTTTATCGGAATAGATCCGCAGTGAATAAACACTTTTAATGCTCTCTGTATACACACTACAGAATTTTAATCTGCAGTTATAAAACTTTTTAACTTATTCTTATTATGACTAATTCAATGATAATTGGCTTGGGTTTTGTGAAGCTGGAAGAGGTTTGACTAATTTCAACTCTCAAGCCAAAGTGATTCTCTTTACTTATTCCAGTTAAGCATTTTCCTTCCAGTAACAAGGAACAGCTGTTTAATTGGTATTTAACAACATTGAAATCTAATTATATAAATGGAAAATTCACAACAATTGATGATAAATAACATGTATAAAACTTCCTTAATTTCTGATATTAGATTACATAGTTTTAACAAAGTTAGAAAGATAATTGGGACTCTTAATTCAGAATCAATTTTTCCTTTCTGATAACATGTTTCATAAAAGTATGGTGAGGTTTCTTGGGGTGGGGGTGGAGTGAGGTGGTTTGGGGGGAATGATTATAAATTCTGTTTTATATATTTTATCTGAAATGTATTTGCAAAAAAAAAAAAAAAAATCATGTAATCACTTTTAATATGCATCTAGCAAATAGATCTATTAAGTTTCATTAAACAGTATGTACTTTGTTTTTTTTTTGTTTTTTTTTTTTACTTTTTTTTAACTGAACAAATCATTAAGTTATTAATTCTTTTCCTTACATTCCTTCTGCTATTAACTATCATATATATTATGCAACTAGTTCTAATTATCTATTTTAACAATGCAGACAATTTAGTGATTAAACAATGGAAATGTGAAGTATTGTTTAAGCAATTTAATTTTTCGTACATAAAATATTTTAATGTATCTTTTGTAGAAAAAAATAAAAGTATTTTATTTTTTTCCAAGATGCTGCATGAAAAAGCAGTTACTTAATATATTCAGACTTAGCATTTGTATGCAGTTTTAAAATATTTAATTCTATTATGGTAAAGCATAGCACAAATTAGATGCTGAAAATTAATTCCAGTAATAATTAATTTAATGCAATTAGTTAGCAGAATCAGTATTTCAGTAGCATTTCTTCCAAATCTAACTAGCATTTTAAATTCAAATCCTGCTGAGGTCAGCTTTGCCATTCAAGGTTAATAAAATAAAGTACCTGTCATGTACTGGGGTCGATGTAATTGACTTGCCTTCTCCCTCAGAATTGCTGGCCTTAAACACTGCAAAGGAGTGGCATTCCATTCAGGGGAAATGTTGTGATGTCAGTCACTTATGCAATATATTGCCATGGTGTTAAAACCCAAAATATTTTAATAAATAACAGTAAATTTATAAAGGTTTCTAAACTTATAAAATATTCTAGTTGAAAACACTGTCATGTTGTTATTGTGCAGCCCCTGGCCAACCCTGGCTAAATAAACTCATTAGCAAATGAATCTCTCCTTAACTTAGGGATGTGTATGACTTCAGGCAGTAGAGTGAGGTAGATTTGGCAACTATTTCTAGTAGGCTGAGTGTCCATATAAAGGTTGTTTTTTTGGCTTGCACAGAGTAAGGTATGGCCATGTGGTTAAGGAGTTTGCTTCCCAAACACAGTGTTTCAGGTTCTATCCTACTGTGAGGCACCTTAGACAAGTGTCTTCTACTATAGTCCTGAGCTAACCAAAACCTTGTAAAAGGATTTGGTGGAAAGAACATGAAAGAGGCCTATAATGTACATGTGTGTACATCTATGCCTTCTCATCTTCACAGCATGTGATAGTTGTAAAAGAATGTCATTTTCATGCAAGCTGTCATTCATTTCTATGTTTGGTTATGTAGAAATATTTTCTTAGCTGGAACAACTGAGGGCTGACAACAGGAAAGGTTGTAGAATAGCTACCTCAGTGAATTCCATCTGACTTATGCAAGCACAAATAAGTGGATGTTAAATCAGTGATGTAAAGAGATTTTATTACATAACTTCAAACATCTTGTCACAGAGTATGTGCATGGCCTGTGTGGTTCAAGAAGTTTGCTTTGGAGTCATGTCATTCTATATTTTTATCTGATTACACACACCTTGGGTATGTCTCCTACCATAGCTTGGAGTTGATCAATACCTTGAGAGTGGAATTTCATTGATAGAAACTACAGAGGTTTGAGTGTGGAGGCGAGGGGGTAAAAATGTGCACATAGGCAATAAAACTGATTAAATTGGTGCATCAAACAAATACTCTATAACCATTCCATCTGAGTTGTACAAGCACTTGCTTGTCTTTCTTACCATTGGAAATACAATGAATCCGTTTGGTCCATTGGAAACCTATGAGCAACAAAGCTATTAAGAAAATGTGTTATAAAAATAAAAATTGCTTCAGCTGTTTTTACATTTTTTTCTTCGAAATAGAGATGCTAAGAAGTGCAGCATTTTAAAACATCTTACATTTATTTGAATAATCTAGATTTACCTAATGACTCTTATTACACTGTCTGATTGTCTCATCTCATAATGTGTCATCATTTTTTTTCTTATCAACTTAAAAGAAATTATCTAAGATCTTAAAAGCAAATTTAAAATACTGTTATCATTGTAGTGTTGTCATTATTGTCTTTGTTAAAAGCATCATCATCATCACCATTATTGTTGTCATTGCCATTGTTAACCATCACCATTGCCATCGTTACCAACCCTCTTCTACTTATGAGAAGTAGCAAACCTAATTTCCCTCAAATCTCATCTTACCACCTTAGAAAAGAACATATAGAATAATATAGTCTTGTATAAACTGTCTGGGGAAAAAAGACAGGACAGTCACGGCTGGAACGATTTTGATCATAAGTTTGCTTGAGCAGAGCTGAACTGGTATTTTAGCATCATCACCAACACCATTGCCAATTTTCTCAGTGGCAACATCATATGCTCTAATATAGATTCTTAATACTGGCAGTTTACAATTTGCAAAATAGAATTCTTCATTTCATTGACAAAACCTTTATTTCCAGTGACCTTTTCCAAATATTCATTATGCCACTACCATTTCTACTTGGTACCAATTCCTGATGCTTAGACTTCCACTTGCAAAAACAATTATTGCAATAAACCATCCCAACCTTATTTGCACAGCAAAGGGAATATAAAATCGTTTTCCTATATATATATATCTCTCTATATAAACGGCAGTTTGTCTGTGCGTTTTCTGTGTGTCTGTTTTCTCGTACCCTCACTCTGACCACGGCTTTCAACCGATTCTGATGAAACTTGACACACACATAGCCCAATGTCATAATTCAAAACTAACGCAGCGAAAATTTTGAAAAGTTCTCCCAGTTCTGAAAAAAATCGATAAATTCGACATGGGGTCGAGAATCCGAAACCCAAACCACAGACCGTCTAGGGGACGCAACTCCACCTTTTTTAACTCTCCAAAAAAATTTATCATCATTTTTTTCCCATTTTTTTGCTATTTTTTGACTATAACTCTCTAAAAATGCTTTATAGTTATTTCCCTTACAAACCTGAGCAACGCCGGGCGATACTGCTAGTATATATATATATATATATATATATAATTATAATTTAGGGTATCTAAGAGATACCTCCACGCTGGAAATAGCAGCCAAAACTTGACTCTAAAACCACATTAAATGTTCATACAGCACCAGGAGAGAAGACAAAAAGACAAAATAAACTAGCAAAAAATTACTAGATAATTCCAGATCCCGGATTTCTGGCTCTGCATAAGAAATGCTTTGCCTCATCAGTGGAATATACTCAGATAGCACATAAATGCAAAATATATATATATATATATATAACATATGAATACACGAATGTATACATACATATATATGCACCTAAGCACACAACCAGTTTAAATTGCCCACCTAAAACTCCTCATGCGATATGGTCAAAAATACCACCACAGTGAATATAATGACGAAATAAATATATAAATTCAATACACATATATATATATATATATATATATATTTATTTATATACTAGCAGTATCGCCCGGCGTTGCTCAGGTTTGTAAGGGAAATAACTATAAAGCATTTTTAGAGAGTTATAGCCAAAAAATAGCAAAAAAATGGGAAAAAAATGATGGTAAATTTTTTATGAGAGTTAAAAAAGGTGGAGTTGCGTCCCCTAGACGGTCTGTGGTTTGGGTTTCTAATTCTCGATCCCATGTCGAATTATCGATTTTTTTCAGAACTGGGAGAACTTTTCAAAATTTTCGCTGCGTTAGTTTTGAATTATGACATTGGGCTATGTGTGTGTCAAGTTTCATCAGAATCAGTTGAAAGCCGTGGTCAGAGTGAGGGTACGAGAAAACAGACACACAGAAAACGCACAGACAAACTGCCGTTTATATAGAGAGAGATATAGAAACATTAGGTAGTCATCAGAATTGGTGCACTACTGATGACCCCTGTTAGCATTCTCATAAATTAAGTTTTGTGGGTATGGTCTCACCTTCATTGCCTTTTTGATTAGCAAATATCACATTGGATATAAGCAATGGCACTGTGTAGATTGTCGTGAAATGATATTACCATCATCATTGTGATCATCCCTGCTCTTCTTAGATGAAAATCTGTTGAGATCACCTTTGTCCTTCAACTCTCGGGTTGAGGAAGTACCAGTCTAGCGCTGGCATTGAGTTAATTAACTAACTCCCTTCCCTTGAAAATTGCTTGCCATGTTCCTAGATTAGAAACATTAGAATCATTTGAGCGTCAGTGTATTTCTTTTGGCTCTTTAAGTTCTGAGTTCAAATCACACTGAAGTCATTGTTGCATTTCATCTTTACAATGTCAGTAGAATAAAGTACTGGTCAAGTACTATATCAACTAACTCTCCAATTTTTAATGCTGGCATGGGTCAGGGGGATTTTTCTTTTTAAGGTAGATTTCTCTTTGTGTGCTTTAAAGTGTTTTATGCCAATTATGTTCATTTGTAATGGTCCTATCTCTCCTATTCTCCCCTATCTTTCTCTTTCTCTCCCTCTCTCTTTCTCTTCCTCTCCCTCTCTCTTTCTCTTCCTTATCTTTCTCTCTCTCCCCTCTCTTTCTCCCTCCCTTTCCCTCTCTATCTCTCTTTCTCCCCCTCTCTTTTCTCTTTATCTCCTTGTTCTCCCTCTCCTCTCATCTTCTTTCTGTCCTGTCTCTCTCCTTTCTCTCCCATCTCTCTACTGCTTCTCCCCCATCTCTCTCCCTTGTCTTCTGTCTCTTTCCTTTCTCTCCCCTCTCCTTTCTCTCCCATCTCCTTCCTCTCTTCTCTGTATTTCTGAGTACACATTCGTCTGTTTTGGTAATGGGACTTTTTGGTATTGAAGGCAGACTGAATGTTCAGTCAGTCGTACCAAATCATCAACATCCAAACAACTATGCCCAATTGTCTCATTCCTTGTCGAAGAAGCCATCCTCATGTTGTTTGTGTGGATACAGAATGTGGTTGATAACGAAAATAATTAGCTGTAGTGTCTCAGCATCAACTGATTGACTTGTTTGTATGTTTCTAGCAGTAATTCTATTGAAACATACATACATTCATTGGTTGAACAGTTTATTTCAAAGAATTAAAATCAGATGCTCGAAATCAAGAATTATTTCTTAACAATTTTCCCCCCTCCTTTTTTCTATCTGTGATGATGATGGCAGTCATTATTTGTGTGTTCAGAAAGAAAATAATTTTGTAAATATTAGCTTCTGAAATAAGGTAAATGTAAATGCCTGCTGTCAGACTGTTAATTTTGGAATAAGAATGTTGAAATATTTTGGGTGGTGCCAAAACATCTTCTGTTATTTACTACGGTTTCTTTCATTCTTTTTTTTTTTTAATGTTAAATACAAATCAAGTAAAGTATTTTAGAAAACATGAACCTAGAAACACAATAATAGGTGGAACTTTTCGCCTACCCTTTACATACTCTGTCTTATAATTTCTTCCCTACCCTCACCCTTCCTTCCTTCCTTTCCTCTTCTCCTCTCTTCTCTATCTCCCCCACTTCCTCTCTACTCTCTCTGTCTCATATATCATAAGATGAGGTATTTAAAATGTGGCAACTGCACACCTAGATGCCTCCTTTCTCTGTTTGCAATTGCTTTATTTCCAAGACAACAGGCATTTCTGGTTTGATATAAAACGAGAAGCATGCCAGGCGAAATGCTTAGCGGTATTTCATCTGTCTTTACATTCTGGGTTCAAATTCCGCCGAGGTTGACTTTGCCTTTCATCTTTATGGGGTCGATAAATTAAGTAGCAGTTGCATACTGGGGTCGATTTAATTGACTGGCCTCACCCCGCCCCCAAAATTTTGGCCCTTGTGCCTAGAGTAGAAGAGAATATAAAACGAGAAGCTCTCTCTCTCTCCCCATCACACCCCTCCTCACCCATCTCCCTCTCCTCATCCCTGTCTCTCTCCACTCCCAATCTGCCCCATCTCTGCCTCTCTCTCCACCCCACTCTCCCCATCCCCCTTCTCCCCACTCCATCCACACCTCCCTCTATATAAAATCTCTCTCTCTCTCTCTCTCTCTCTCAAAAAAACCCTTGCTCTCAGAAGCTTGGCTGTCATCTTGGAAAGAAGTTTGTAGCTAGCATTTTTTTTTTGTCCGGAATATTGTCACAAAAATGTTTGATAGCTTTTTGGTTTACTCAAAAGTATCAAAACTATTGTCATGTTGTCATGTGGTGTTTGTTGTTGACAGGGGAGGAATTTAAGCTACCTGCTGAGCTGTTGTACATCAATGTTACTTTATTGTTTGGTTGGATGTTGCAGCAGAAGAAGCTAAATTAGAAATCAATATCAAATAGGAACATGCTTAGTTACACCCAATAGCTTACTCAAACTTGTAGGATCACCTTTTCTTACGTTAGAAATCACCATCATTATTTTTCTTATTATTGTTTTACTTCTCAGAACATCCAGTCTTACTTGTTCTGGCAGATTCTGTGAGTGTGGACAGCAGCCTGCTGCCAGAGGTCTCATGGGGTCTCTTTCCACACTTTATAAGCTTTGATACTTGGTTGTTGATATTATTATTATTATTATTATTATAATGAAGGCGGTGAACTGGTAGAAACGTTAACACGCCGGGCAAAATGCTTAGCGGTAATCGTCTGTCTTTACGTTCAGAGTTCAAATTCTGCCGAGGTCGACTTTGCCTTTCATCCTTTCAGGGTCGATAAAATAAATACCAGTTGTGTACTAGGGTTGATTTAATCGACTGGTCCCCTTCCCCAAAATTTCGGGCCTTGTGCCTAGAGTAGAAAAAATTATTATTATTATTATTATTATTACTGTAGTAGTGGTGGTAGTGTCATTATTATTATTCCATATTTCCTCTCTGTATGTAGGAGTTCAATATGAGATTTTGATGTGAAACAGGAAGAAAGAAAGAATGGCAGTATTATACCAGAATATAGTTGTGCTGGTGACTAGAATTAAGTCATCGCTTGCTCTTTCTTTCACTCTCTCTCCCTCTCTCCACCTCAATCTCTCTCTCTCTGTCTATCCCCCCCCTCTCTTGTGAAAATTTGAGCTGGTTATTGTTTGACAAAGCAGAAGAACAGAGATGCATTCTCTATCTACCATCTTTGATAGTCGTTTTTGTGTGTATGTGTGATGAAATCTTTAAATGACAACCTTAATCTTCATGTTGTTGATCATATAGTTGTATTTCAGAATATTTTTTATGTTTTGTTCTTTTTTTATGAACGACAGTTTTGCTAATTGACAACAGCTGGTTGAGTCTATTATTACATGAGGTAATCCAGCAGTTTCAACTGCTCTTTGATTGATCCATAGAGGAGCCTTTAAATGATAGCTCAATCTGTTCATAATAGCAACCACATCTCTCTCAAATTACATTGTACTATTGTAATTAAGGAAATGTTATATTAGATAATTTGAACTAATGGAGATGGGGGAGATTTCATGTATCCGAACGTTTTAAGGTACTACTAAGATTTCATTATGATAATTAGAAATTTACATAATTCCAATCAGTGTATCATATGAACTTTTATAGTCAAATGAGAGAATTCTTTTCTTACAAATCAATGCTGTTCTTCAGATATTTACCAACCATAAAAAATAGTGAACTGCTACCACAAATACTGATTTGGTCATGTAGGTAATGGAATTGTTTGTTTAAAGGATAGGCCATATATATTCCTAATGGTTTATTTTGTCATTATATGTCTTGTTTTAGTTAGAGCTGTATTCTTAAATCAAACACTGCACTGTTCTTTTATCACCCAGCATGAATTATCTGTTGTTGGTGAAAAGATTAAGTAAAACCTGGTACAGAGCCTTTTAAAATTTCAATATGTAGTTTATTGATTACCCTCATACTTTTTATTACCTATTTCTTTACTACCCACGAGGGGCTAAACGCAGAGGGGACAAACAAGGACAGATAAACGGATTAAGTCGATTATATCGATCCTAGTGCATAACTGGTACTTATTTAATCAACCCCGAAAGGATGAAAGGCAAAGTTGACCTTGGCGGAATTTGAACTCAGAACGTAGCGACAGATGAAATACCGCTAAGCATTTCGCCCGGCGTGCTAACGTTTTTGCCAGCTCGCCACCTTACTTTTTATTACCCGGCATAACGTCAGCTGCGCAATCCTCTGGCTCACCAGCTCCTGTCAAACCATCCAACCCATGCCATCATTGGAAAACAGACATTAAATGATGATGACGTTGCACTTACTGAGCTGGATCAATAAATAGCAAAACATTGTTATACATTAGGGCTAGGCTTCTTTGATTTTTGAAATAGCCCCTAGTAAAAAAAATTATATCCGTCTTAAAACAGTGGTCTACTGGGGGAAGACGGGAGGAGGAGATGAGGTCATGGATAGTGGAGGACACAATCTGTTGGTAGTTGGGCATGGGAGCAGAGGGCAGTAGAAGGAGTGTCTTGAAATTGGCGGAGAGCTTTGGCCTTGTAAAGATCTGCATGCCACACTACCATGGCTCCACCTTTGTCAGCTGGTTTTATGATGATGTCAGTGCAGCGGTGGACACATCGAAGGGCCGAGAGTTTAGCTGGGGAGGTGTTCAGATGATGGGGACGCCTGGTAATGTTAAACTAGTTCACAGCGCACTGGCAGGCGCCCGCAAGAAGATCGACTGCTTGGAACTGGCTAGGAGCTGGCGTCCACTGGGATGGTCAGCGACCCAGGTTGGTGAAGCAGTCTTCCTCATTAGATGCAGGTGGAGTGTTGCGGAAAAGTGCACACAACCTAACACAGTGCACAAAGCTGTGGATATTGGCACAAGTCCGAAATCCGTTGCTGGATGGAGTGAGGAGGATGAAGTGCAGACTCCTACTGAGGAGGGTGCGCGCTGCCTCAGAGGGGGGAAGAATTAGAGGAATGGTAACACCAGACTGAAGTGGAAAAGGGGTGGATGGGGTAGGGTGAGGGGTGGTAGGGATGGTGGAAGGCTGGGAGGAAAGGGATAGGGGATATATGATGTGTGATATATGATATGTATATATGATATATATTTGATATATATATATGATATATATTTGATATATATATGATTGGCTTCCCAGATCCCCGGTCGAACCATCCAACCCATGCTAGCATGGAGAACGGACATTAAACGATGATGATGATATTTGATATATATATATGATATATATTTGATATATATATATGATATATATATGATATTATTTGATACATATATCATATATATATTATATATATTATTATATATATATATATATGCACACACACCATATTTTATTAAATTTCAGATACCTTCAAATTATTATATTCTTGAGAGCACTCTGAATAACAGTTATCTTTTCTCATTTTCATTTTGTTTTACTGAATATAGTGTTTTATTGGGAAACCTTTTTCTTCTCTTTTTTTCGCGTGATGGCTTGAGTACTAAACATTGCTTACAGGTTTCTGGTTTTCATAGAACAAGTAAACACTTTTATAAAATTATAGTAATTTTATGTTACTTGAGAGACATGATGTTAATTGACAAAGATTTTTCAGTTAATATTTAATATTATGTTGACAGCATTTCTCGACAGATTTTTCTTCTTTCTCTTCATTTCTAATTTGCAATTGTACAGCTTCATGTTTCATGACAGATGTCTTGGGTATTTGTTTCATTGTTTTTGTGAATGCTTGTAAATACTAAATTCTGTTGTAATAAGAATACTGGTACAAGATTTTGTTAAAGCCTCATCATTGGTTTCCATGAAAACACCAGCGATAAAATAATTGTTAATAACGAATATTGATGTAGTCTTTTAATTTGTCATGTTGTCTTCAATATTTTAACTAAATGTATATTCAATTACAGAAATTAATAAAATTTTTGCTCTTTTTGTTTTGGAAATTGATTAGAGTTAAGCATTCACAATCATTAGGTTATTCTGTAAACAATATGCATATACATAATGTGTGAGAATGGGGAGAACGTATAATCTTTATGTAAGACATTGAGTCACATGTCTTCTTTCTGTCCTTCTATAGAAGTATGGAAGGAGAAAGCAGTGGCTGTTTTGAGTGAGGTGGATTAGAGAGATATGGGGAGAGAGAGAGAGAGAAATAACTTGTAGGCAGTCAGGCAGCCAACCAGATAAACAGATAAAATGAAATATAAGAAGAAAATGGAGCGAGGCTTAAAGCAGAAATATTCAGAAATGCCAAGAAGAGACAAAAATAAAAGCCATCCTTTTCAAAAGAGTAAAAGACTAGTACTACACCAGTTGGTAATAAATAAGCTATTGCAAATAGCTATTTCATTACATCTCTGGATAAAAGATGCTGGAACTGTCTCTTATTCAAGAGATGCAAAGAAATGGCCAGTGGTGAGATATGGATCTTTGATTCAGTCAGTCTGATACCATTATGACTTGGCTTTTTCACTCAATCAAGATATTGGACATTAATCATTGGTTTCAATCATTCACATCTTTACAACTTAATTCCTTTATTTGGAAGCTTTTCTAGAACCCCCCCCCACCTACCCCGCCCCTTCCCTTGAAGAAAACATACTTAGGTTGTTGATTTGAAGATTTTTTTTTTTTTTTTTTTTTCACATATCAACAATTTCATGACTTAATTGCTGCAATGATTATCAGATGTTGATCATTTATAAACAATACTGTCTACATTCCGGAATTTATCCGCTGAAATCATTGTAACAAGAATGATATCTAATTAAGAATTACAAAAATAAGACAGGCAAATTTCTTCAGCTCTGTTGGGTGAAAAGTTTCAATTTAAAGAGTTTTCACAGAAATTTCAATTATCAACTGCACTGAAGCAATCCTTGAGATCAAAACCTATCTTTTCTTTTAGCTTTTGCTTGTTTCATTCATTGGATCGTGGCCATGCTAGGATACTGCCTTGTAGGGTTTAGTCAAACAAATTAATCCCTGTACTTTTTTAAAGTCTGGTACTCATTCTATTGGTCCTTTATACTGGATACTTAAGTTACGGGGATGTGAACAAACCAACACTGGTTGTTAGGTGTTGGGAGGGGACAGTTGCAAAGATACACATATATTACAGACTTTCATACAGTTTCTGCCTGTGTAATTCACTCACAAAGCATCGGTTAGAAGATATTTGCCCAAGTTGCTGCACAGTAGGACTGAACCCGAGACCAAGTGGTTGCATAGTGAGCTTCTTAACCTCACAGTTTTGCCTGCACAATCATCATCGTTTAACGTCCGTTCTCCATGCTAGCATGGGTTGGACGGTTCGACCGGGGATCTGGGAAGCCAGAAGGCTGCACCAGGCTCCGGTCTTATCTGGCAATGTTTCTACAGCTGGATGCCCTTCCTAATGCCAACCACTCCGTGAGTGTAGTGGGTGCATTTTACGTGCCACCTGCACGGAAGCCAGTCGAGGCGGCACTGGCTTCGGCCACGATTCGGATGGTGCTTTTTACGTGCCACCGACACGGAAGCCAGTCGAGGCGGCGCTGGCATCGGCCACGATTCGGATAGTGCTTTTTACGTATCTCCAGTCCAGGGGTCCTGGCATCTGCCAGGTGCCAGTCATAGGATTGGTTCAATTTCGATTCTGATTTCGATTAATAATAATAATAATAATAATAATAATAATAAAAATAGTACTTTCTACTATGGGTACAAGGCCTGAATTTGGTGGTGGTGGTGGGGATAGTCAATAGCATTGACTCCAGTACTCGATTGGTATGTATTTTATTGGTTCTGAAGGATGAAAGGCGAATAATTAGAACTCAGAACGTGAAGATGGATGAAATACTGCTATGCATTTCGCCGGGCATGCTAACTATTCTGCCATTTCACCACCTTAATAGTAACAATAATAATCCTTTCTACTGGAGGCACACGGCCTCAAATTTGTTGGATGGGGCTAGTCGATTATATCGACCCCAATATTTCACTGGTACTTAATTTATCAACCCTGAAAGAATGAAATGTAAAGTTGACCTCAGCAGAATTTGAACTCGGAGCATAGTGATGGGCGAAATACCACTAAGCATTTTGTCCAGCACACTAATGATTCTGCCAGCTCGAATGATAATAATAATTAGTCTCTGGGAATTGTAAATCCCTATTTAAACTGAGTGACAATATCTATTACATTTATTGATTGTGAATGCTGTTTTAAGGAGAATCATGCTTATTGTCATAGAAGTAATGTGTTGCTGGAGATGGAAAGAGACAGACTCCTATTTTCTCAAGTTTTATATTTTAAAATATTTCATTGAGAGGACCAGTCCGTCAGTTGAACATATATAAACAAGAGTCTCTTGACCCAACATAGGAACTTGTAGGTGATCACTCAACCTGCTAGAAACAGCAGCCAAATATCACCTTCTTCAATCATGTCTCACTGTCTTAAATTTATAAAATCGAATACATTGGACAATGCAGTACACGATACACAAAAAGAAATGGAATATTTTGAATACCTTTGATCATAGGTTTATTTAATCAAGATTGACTTTGGGCTAAACGTCAGGAAAGTTTCCTTGAAATGAAGTAAAAAGTAACTTCATGTGTGAGAGACAAGGGGATGGTGTGTGCGTGTTTGTGTTCCAAGATTCTATCATTATGTAATTTTCTCTGATACTATAATTAATGTTCAATTTCATTTGGAGAGAAAGAGAGAAATAACAATAACAAATGCAAATCTAAAACCTGTATGGTGTTTACCGCAGCTATTGTAGTGGAAGACTACAATAGTTCAGTAACAGTAATAACCCTAATTAATCCATAAAATCAATGTGGAATTTAAAAAAAGAAAGAAGAGCAACAAAAAATAAACTAAAAAAAAAACAACCCAAACCTGCTGAATTTTTATGTGAATGAATTATTGTATATGTCACCTGGAAATTTCTAGAAAACACATTTGCCTGGAATAGTGTAATGAAATGATTTGAAGATTAATCTTCTGTAAATTCATTAATTACAGTTATTGACACAAGCTGTTAATTGCATACAGCTAATAGTTGATACAATCAATTAACTTCATTCTTTGGTGGGGAAAAGCTAGCATGGAAATGAATTTTATTTCATTCCATGTTATGATGCCATGTAAAATTTGATGTGTAGGTATGTATACATATATGCTGTATGTATGTATGTACTTGTATGTGTGTGTTGAAGAAAAAGAAGCTGTCCCCAATCTACACAAATATGTGTGTGTGTGTACTAATATTGTTTTGGTTTTGTGTATTTTTCAGCAAGCCAGAGCTGAGCAAGAGGAGGAATTTATCTGTAATACTTTGCTGAAGAAAATACAGAGTCTAAGGAAAGAGAAAGAAGCATTGGCTATGAACTATGAGCAAGAGGAAGAATACCTAACAAACGATCTCTCCAGAAAACTTATGCAGGTAGTAGCTATATTGTTTGTATTTGTATATATTTTCAAATATTAATATCACATACATTTCTAAAGGTTTATTGCTGCTGTATATTGACATAGTGAAGCTGGTTGGTCTATATTGCATAATTTAGCTTTTAGTGAGATGCATAACTGTGTTTGGCTGACAGAATGATCCACTCTCCCCCTTGTGAAGTTGTGTAATTAGTGGAAGGAAGAGGACATAACTGCAAGAACTACTGCTGCAATGAAAGTAACTGCCCGAATTGCAAATCCACCCCAGCCATCTTAATACAGAAAATGATTATAAAACACACAAGAAGAAACCTGACTGGAGTTGAATTTTGTCATTCATCATCGTTTTGGAAATGAATAAAATAAGTAACTGTCGTGTATATACTGATGAGAATGAAGGTGTTTTGTCTAGTGGTTATGGTGTTGCATTCATGATTGCAAGACTGTGGTTTCTATTCCTGGACTGGGTGCTATGTTGTGTTCTTACCACTATTTGTCTTTTGCTTATGAATCTACTTCATCTTCAACCTAAAATTGCCAACTAATGTATACCTAGGCAGGTCATTCCTCACTAGAGAAGGATTTGATATTCATGCACTTAGCTCAGTGGCACTCAAACAGGGTCTCTGAGGCCCTTGTGGGGTCCATATAAGATTTTGTTGTTAAAATTTATCTGCAATATATCAATTATACTTCTACAATAATAAAATAAATGCACCCTTTTAAAGCCGAGACAGGCTCATGTGCCTGGTTTCACGGTTTCTATGGTGCATGTGTTCCCCAGCTGGACGGGACGCCAGTCCATCGCAGCGTTACTCATTTTTGCCAGCTGAGTGGACTGGAGCAATGTGAAATGAAGTGTTTTGCTCAAAAACACAACGAATCGCCCAGTCCAGGAATCGAAACCACAATCTTACGATCAGGATGCTGACACCCTAACCACTAAGCTACGTGCCTCCACTATACTTCTACAATACACAAAATATTAAACATTTTTTTAATACAGTTCCTAATAATATTTAATTTTAAAAATACAATAGGATTTTTTAAACATTGTGGGGCTGTGAGGGCCCAACTGAATAAAATAGGAATCAAAGGGATCCTTAGATAAGGACCCCTACAATGTCATTCATGATGTTATGAGATAAGTGTTATGCTTCGTTTTATAGAAGCCCACACAGACCACTTTCCCTGTTACCATTTGGTAAAACATTACCTATATGAATAATTTCTTGTGTTCCATTGCAATCTACTCTCCTATATCAACCAATCTAATTCATTGTCAAAGTTTCTAGAGTTCTACAACATGAATAAATAGGTGCAGGAGTGGCTGTGTGGTAAGAGGCTTGCTTTTCAAGCACATACGTGGTACCTTGGGCAATTGTCTTCTACTATAGCCTCAGGCCAACCAAAGCCTTGTGAGTGGATTTAGTAGATTAAAACTGAAAGAAGTCCATCGTATGTGTGTGTGTGTGTCCCACCACCATTGCTTGGCAACCGATGTTGGTGCGTTTACGTCCCCGTAACTTAGCAGTTCAGCAAAAGAAACTGATAGAATAAATAGTAGGCATACAAATAATAAGTCCTGGGGTAAATTTGTTCAAGTTAAGGCGGTGCTCCAGCATGGCCACAGTCAAATGCCTGAACTATTTGAACACAAACTTCAAAAAGCCAGATAACCAACTGGCCACCTGTCACTCAGGCAAGCTTGATAGCTGCACTGACTTTGTATTTATAAGCTGATAGCATAAACACCAAATCACAGTGAATCTCCTAACTGAATTATTGAAATTAGGGTTTCATTATTTTTTCAAATGCTGGCTGTGTGGTAAGAAGTTTGCTACCCAGTTACATGGTTTTGGCTTCAGTTCCACTGTGTGGCACCTATAATCCTTGGCTGACCAAAGTCTTGTGAGTAGATTTGGTAGATGGAAACTGAAAGAAGCCTACCACATGTATGAGTGGTATGAGTTACGGCGAGCTGGCAGAAACGTTAGCACACCGGGCGAAATGCGTAGCCGTATTTCGTCTGTCGTTCCGTTGTGAGTTCAAATTCCGCCGAGGTCGACTTTGCCTTTCATCCTTTTGGGGTCGATAAATTAAGTACCAGTTACGCACTGGGGTCGATGTAATCGACTTAATCTGTTTGTCTGTCCTTGTTTGTCCCCTCTGTGTTTAGCCCCTTGTGGGTAATAAAGAAATAGGTATGTGTTACGATTTCCTTACCTTGACAACACAGGATAGTTGTAAGAATTACCATCATGCAAGCATTTTGATTCATAGTTACATCCTTTGCCTTGTATTGTTAATGTCGCCAAGAAATTATATACACCGCATAATTTTCTCTCTCCTCCGTGTGTGGGAGGGGGGGCATGTGTGCTTATATCACCTCGTCATGACATTGCATGATAGATGTAAGCAATGATCACCATCATATAAGTAGTGTCTCCCATGGAAATATATCTAGTTAAGGGAAATATTACCTTACTTGGAAACCGATAAGGGCTGGCAACAAGGACATTCAGTCATAGAAAAATCTGCCTCAACAAATTCTGTCTGACCCATGCAAGCATGGAAAAGTGGGCATTAAATGCCCTGACAACTCTGCCAATTTGTTGCTTTAACCCTTTAGTATTCAGATTAGTCTGTCAAATGTAATGCTTATTTATTCAAATTGGTTTGAATTAATTATGCAGCATTTCGTAGTTTCAAAATTTCAATGATGCAATTGTATATTTTATGAATGACATTGTAGGGGAATGACATTGTTCGGTCAGCCTGACAATGCATCAGATTGGTTGATACAGGAGAGCAGATTGACTGTCATATCTGCAATGGAACAGAGGAAATTATTCATATAGGACTTATTCTTTGTAAGCCTAGTATTTATTCTATCGGTCACTTTTGCCGAACCGCTAAGTTACGGGGACGTATCAGTTGTCAAGCGATGTTGGGGGGACAAACACTGATACACAAATATATACACATATGCATACATGCAACAGACTTCTTTCAGTTTCCGTCTACCAAATCCACTCACAAGGCTATAATAGAAGACACTTTCCCAAGGTGCCACGCAGTGGGACTGAACCTGGAACCATGTGGTTTGTAAGCAAGCTACCACACAGCCACTCTAATATTTAGCAAGTAAAATAGAACTTATTAAACATCTTAGTCAAAACAATAGCATTATTTTACTGTCTTAGAGAACATAGGTAAATAACACTTGGGCATTGGGTATGATGTTATTAGGGGAAGAGATTACTATTTTCGGCACAAAGCCACCTCCTTTATTACTAACTTGAATCATCCTCAGTTAAAAGGTATTGTCTTGCAAGTTATTTGGTGGCCTAACTGGTGCTGGTGCCAGGTAATAATAATAATAATTATAATAATAATAATAATAATGTTCGTCCTTCGGGTTCGAAGATGACCATTGACATCATTTGGTGGAATTGCTGCTATGAGATCGGAGGTGGCTGGTGAGGCCAATCTGGGCAAGGAAGCCCCCCCCACAGGTGGGGCAGAAGTGGGTAGGGGCTGTGCTATTGGTGCCAGGTAGAAAGTACATGATATACTCTGTAAAGTGGTTAGCCCTTGGAAGGGCATCCAGCCATAAAAACCATGCCAAAACAGACAGTGAAGCTTGGTGCAGTCCTCTGGCTTGCCAGCTCCTGTCAAACAACCCAACATAGAAAACATGTTAACCCTTTAGTGTTCAGATTACTCTGTTAAATGTAATACTTTTTCACTCAAATTGTTTTGAATTAATCCTGCATTATCTTATTGTTTTGAGGTTTCAATAATGTCATCATCATCATCATCATCATCATCGTTTAACGTCCGTTCTCCATGCTAGCATGGGTTGGACGGTTCGACCGGCGTTCTGGGAAGCCAGAAGGCTGCACCAGGCTCCAGTCTAATCTGGCAATGTTTCTACAGCTGGATGCCCTTCCTAACGCCAACCACTCCGTGAGTGTAGTGGGTGCTTTTTACGTGCCACCTGCACAGGTGCCAGGCGAGGCTGGCAACGGCCACGGTCAGATTGGTGTATTTTATGTGCCACCGGCACGGAAGCCAGTCGAGGCGGTGCTGGCATCAGCCACGAGTCGGATAGTGCTTTTTACGTACCACCAGACCAGGGATCCTGGCTGGTTCAATTCGATTTCGATTTCGCTTGCCCCAACATGTCTTCACAAGCAAAGGGGGTTGGCATGGGTGCCTGTCGTACGGTCGCATTGGAGTATTTTACGTGCCACGGCCACGAGTCGGATAGTGCTTTTTACGTACCACCAGACCAGGGATCCTGGCTGGTTCAATTCGATTTCGATTTCGCTTGCCCCAACATGTCTTCACAAGCAAAGGGGGTTGGCATGGGTGCCTGTCGTACGGTCGCATTGGAGTATTTTACGTGCCACAGCCACGAGTCGGATAGTGCTTTTTACGTACCACCAGGCCAGGGATCCTGGCTGGTTCAATTCGGTTTCGATTTCGATTTCGCTTGCCCCAACATGTCTTCGCAAGCATGGGGGGTTGGCATGGGTGTCTGTCGTCGGATGAGGTTCTATATCGACTTCGGTTGCCTCAACAGGTCTTTGTGTCCAAGGGAGGAAAGGCATTCATAAGTGGGCTGGGCTCACTTGTCCTGCCTGGTCTTCTCACGTACAGAATATTTCCAAAGGTCTCGGTCGCTGGTCGAGGCGGTGCTGGCATCGGCCACGAGCCGGATAGTGCTTTTTACGTACCACCAGACCAGGGATCCTGGCTGGTTCAATTCGATTTCGATTTCGCTTGCCCCAACATGTCTTCACAAGCAAAGGGGGTTGGCATGGGTGCCTGTCGTACGGTCGCATTGGAGTATTTTACGTGCCACGGCCACGAGTCGGATAGTGCTTTTTACGTACCACCAGACCAGGGATCCTGGCTGGTTCAATTCGATTTCGATTGCCCCAACATGTCTTCACAAGCAAAGGGGGTTGGCATGGGTGCCTGTCGTACGGTCGCATTGGAGTATTTTACGTGCCACGGCCACGAGTCGGATAGTGCTTTTTACGTACCACCAGGCCAGGGATCCTGGCTGGTTCAATTCAGTTTCGATTTCGATTTTGATTTCGCTTGCCCCATCATGTCTTCGCAAGCATGGGGGGTTGGCATGGGTGTCTGTCGTCGGATGAGGTTCTATATCGACTTCGCTTGCCTCAACAGGTCTTTGTGTCCAAGGGAGGAAAGGCATTCATAAGTGGGCTGGGCTCACTTGTCCTGCCTGGTCTTCTCACGTACAGAATATTTCCAAAGGTCTCGGTCGCTGGTCATTTCCTCAGTGAGGCCTAAAGTTCGAAGGTCGTGCTTCACCACCTCGTCCCAGGTTTTCCTGGGTCTACCTCTTCCACGGGTTCCCTCAACTGCTAGGGATTGGCACTTTCTCACACACCTATCTTCATCCATTCTCGCCACATGACCATACCAGCGCAATCGTCTCTCTTGCACACCACAACTGATGCTTCTTAGGTACAACATTTCTCTCAAGGTGCTAACGCTCTGTCGAGTATGTACACTGACATTACACATCCATCGGAGCATACTGGCTTCATTCCTCACGAGCTTACGCATGTCCTCAGCAGTCACGGCCCATGTTTCGCTGCCATGTAGCATGGCTGTTCGTACACACGCATCATACAGTCTGCCTTTTACTCTGAGCGAGAGGCCTTTAGTCACCAGCAGAGGTAAGAGCTCCCTAAACTTTGCCCAGGCTATTCTTATTCTAGCAGTTACACTTCCAGCGCACCCACCCCCACTACTGACTTGGTCACCTAGATAACGGAAGCTATCAACTACTTCTAGTTTTTCCCCCTGGAAAGTGACGGAAGTTGTTTTCTGCAGATTTTCGGAGGTTAATGCTCCCGAGCATCTGCCACATACAAAAACTATCTTCCCAGTTAGCCTACCTTTGACATTGCTGCACCTCTTATGTGTCCATAGCTTACACTGGGTACATCTTATAGAGTTTCTACCTACACCTTTTCTACAGATCGAGCAGGGCCATCTTCCTGAAGACATTTGTGGATTGTCTACCTTCCTACTTATTAGTACTTTGGTTTTAGCTAGGTTGACTCTAAGGCCCCTTGATTCTAAACCCTCCTTCCACACCTGGAACTTCTCCTCCAGTTCTGATAGTGACTCAGCAATAAGAGCAAGGTCGTCAGCGTAGAGGAGCTCCCAGGGACAGCCTGTCTTGAATTCCTCCGTAATTGCCTGGAGTACTATGATAAATAGGAGGGGGCTGAGTACTGAACCCTGGTGGACCCCAACCTCTACTTTGAATTCTTCTGTGTACATGTTGCCAACCCTAACCTTACTTACGGCATCTCTGTACATGGCTTGCACAGTCCTCACCAGCCATTCATCTATCCCTAGTTTCCTCATTGACCACCAGATAAGGGATCGGGGGACCCTATCAAAAGCTTTCTCCATGTCAACGAAAGCCAGGTACAGGGGCTTATCTTTGGCTAGGTATTTCTCCTGCAGCTGCCTTACCAGGAATATAGCATCAGTGGTACTTTTCCCTGGCACGAACCCAAACTGCATCTCATCTAAACTAACTCTCTCTCTAATTAGTTGGGCTATGACCCTCTCCGTAACCTTCATTACTTGATCCAACAGCTTGATACCTCTGTAATTATTTGTATCTAGGGCATCACCTTTACCTTTGTAGCAGTTGACTAGTATGCTGCTGCACCAGTCATTGGGTATGACTCCTTCGTGTATCACCTGGTTGACTATACGGGTGACTAGGTTATAGCCGACACTGCCAGATATTTTGAGCATCTCTGCAGTAATTTAATTTTTAGACTGTCATTGTAGGTTAGGTGTGAGAGGCTAGAAATGGCTAGTTTTAATATAAAACACATAGAATATTTGGGTCAGATATGGCCGGTTTAAACACTAAAGGGTTAAATGGTGATGGTGATGATGGCATTTAACTGTTCATGCACAGAACAAGTGTTTAGATGGTATCTGGTATGGCTTTCTGCCTCCATACATTATTCTGATGGCATAGAAAGGTCAGTGTTGATTACAATAAACAAAGTAACATGAATTGTATTATCAGCATTTATAATTAAGATATTTAGTCATTTACTATTGACTAAAAAAAACGTAGCAAGCGTAATACATTTTTGATCTTTCATCTCCCACTGCATGGTTTAACGATCAGAATTGCCTTCAACATCTTGTGAAATATGCCAGGATTTGAAATACAAGAATTATTCATCATCATCTTCAATAGATTTATATCTTAAAAAGATTTTTAAAAGCCAATGTTGATTTTTAATCATTTTAAATTCATTATTGATTTTTTTTTTTTTTTTTTTTTTTTGGTGGGTGTGTGTTCACATGATGCTGGAAAATAAATTGGATGTGTTAAGGTTAAGAAAATCAACATTAATTTCATGAAAAAGATATGCTAGAGAAAGAGGAACTTGATATAAAATTGATTGACTTGTAAAATATGAGAGGTGAAAAATTGTAACTTTAACAATTTCCTCTTGGTTAAATCGAACAAACACGTGTACATATAATTTTATCAGTTTTTCAAATTCTGTATTTTGTATCTTAGTTTTACATCGACTTTTTTCTGTCTCTGTAAGACCTCCACCTTAGATTATATATATATTTAAAATTAAGATACAAAATGCAGGCATAGGCGTGGCTCTGTGGTAAGTAGGTTCAGTCCCACTGCATGGCAAGTGTTTTCTACTATAGCCTTGGGCCAACCAAAGCCTTGTGAGTGGATTTGGTAGATGGAAACTGAAAGAAGCCCATGTATATATGTATGTGTATGTGTATCTGTGTTTACATCCCCGTAACTTAGCGGTTCGGCAAAAGAGACCGATAGAATAAGTACTAGGCTTACAAAGAATAAGTCCTGGGGTCGATTTGCTTGACTAAAGGTGATGCTCCAGCATAGCCACAGTCAAATGACTGAAACAAGTAAAAGAGTAACCGAAATAAGTGGATCTATTGTCTAGGAAAATACTATTTACTTGTTTAAGGGTTGTACTGGGTAAATTGCGGAAATAACTCTAACAGTTCAAATACTAAGAAATAAGCATGCTCAATTTGATTTACACCAAATGATTTAGGAAAATGAATGGGCTATTTCCCTTGGCTGTCGAAATATATTTGGTATATATAAAGATCCCTTCCAGGGGCCCTATTTATTTTTTCAACAGTCTGTGTATACCATGAGGTTTCTAGACATGACTTCTGCTCATCTGTCAAGTTTCTTCAAAATCGATAAAACAATGTAGGAGGAGTTAGCTAACAACTCCACAAACACACCCACAGACAGAATTTCCCACATATGCAGTAATATATATATATATATATATATATATATATATATATATATATATGATTTTGACAGTTTGCCAGCTTTGTGGCTCGTTCAAACTGACAGTTTGAATAAACTAACAACATCAAAGTCACTATCAGTATAACAACAGTAAATATTAGAACTCTACATTTGTACTAAGTTCTTTATTCAGTAGCTGTTATTTTATGTACATTAAACAATTTGTTTTTAACTAATACACACATCATTTCCTAAGAAGACAAAATCACTTTTAGTTCCAGGACAGATCTTATTTCTCACTCAGAAATGCCACTCCACTTAGGGAAGTATGAATACTGTGTCTATCTATGATTTGAAAATCAAACAAAACATCTGCATTTCTAACTAAGTAGTTTACTTTAGCACCAAACTCCACTCTTTTATTCCAACACACAGCTCATGGTGTCATTTCTGATACTAAGGTTACACACTTTTACTTGTTTCAGTCATTTGACTGTGGCCATGCTGGAGCACCGCCTTTAGTCAAACAAATCGAGCCCAGGACTTATTCTTTGTAAGCCAAGTACTTATTCTTTCAGTCTCTTTTGCCGAACTGCTAAGTTACGGGAATGCAAACACGTCAGCATCAGTTGTCAAGCGATGTTGTGGGGGACAAACACAGACACACGAACATATACACACACATACATATATATATATATATATATATATATATATATATATATATATTTATACGATGGGCTTCTTTCAGTTTCTGTCTACCAAATCCACTCACAAGGCTTTGGTCGATCCGAGGCTATAGTAGAAGACACTTGCCCAAGGTGCCATGCAGTGAGACTGAACCCGGAACCATGTGGTTGGTAAACAAGCTACTTACCACACAGCCACTCCTAGGTTGACTACTTTTGCTAAACTTTCAAACAAGTTCATGAAACAAATGGCTCTAATAAACTAAGATTTTTAGAGAACTACCATATCACTTATGTATCAAAATATCTTGGGATGAAGTAACCAAGAACTGTTCAATCAGAGCTTGATAGAAGCTATGGTCAGAAGCATCCAATGATTTTCTGGAATTTGTAGGAGAAATAGTATCAGCATCCATCAATAGCATTTCTGTGCTGCTCTGTGGAATATTTGAAAGGAGTTAGGTCATGTGATGAGTTGATGTATTAAATAACTGCAAGAGTTAGCATCTGAAATAAGCCTGAAGACCCTCCTTTAGAGCCAGTGACTCCTGAAATATTACTTGTGAATCCCTCAGCTAAATTATCACCAATACTATGGAAATCATGAACCAATTTACTGAGAAGGACTTTGCCTATGAACACAGCAGTAAGGCAGGCAGAGGTATGAATTACTTCATGAGAGAAAAGATTCAAAGAACACACAAATAACATTTGATGCATTCTTTGCAAAGCAACCATAGCCAGCACCCTCATTACAGATATAACCTCTCCTCTCCTATTTCTCACTGCTGCTTTTTGCAAAAGTGTAGGCCTGTGTACTCAGTGAAGTTGATCAACCTGTTTCAGAATATTTCATTTGATCTTAATTAAACTTGAGTGATTTTTTTATCATCATAGGTGTATGCTGTATTATCTGAGGCTACCTTAAATTGTATGTTTTGGATGATGTGACAAGTCTGAATTTTTCAGTTGTTTGGCTATGTCTATTGCCTTCAGTTATGTTCATATTACTATTAAAAATGACCTATCAAGTTCATCTCTCTATGCTATATTATATTGATCTTGTGTCACACTGTTTCATTTTGCACATATCTAGAACCCTAATCAAGGTATTACTGTGTGTGTATGTGAATACTAATAGGTTTCTCATTTTCACCAAAATCCAGTAACACTTTCTGGATGCTATATGTGTATATTTACCTTATCTGATAGTGCCTTTATTTAATTTTGCCAGTCTAATTTTTGCCCTTCTTTGGTAGTCATCTTATTCATAATTCATTCTTTAAAATTTGTTGGAGCAGTGCAGATGGTAAAGCACTAGGTTAAGTATTTTATAGAAATTCAGTGATTCTTGGCCTTCAGTTTAAATATCAGTAACTGATCTTATATTTAATATACTTCCACCCTTGGCAAAGGAAAAAAATATTTAGCAGTTGGTCATTATATAATTGATCTCTTTTTGTATATCTCAATTATTGATCATAGATGTTTGGTTAAAAAAATAGAGGGAAAAAGTGAAAAAATGAACACCATGTTAAATGAATCAGTGATAAATAAATAATAGGACACATGGAAGAAAATAAGTGTCATTCCAAGACCCTAAGTTGTCCTGAACATCTAACCTGTAAGTAGTAACTTAGTAAGCCAAGCCATTGCTGTCCGACTACGGCGAAATAGATGTGAAGTAAAGTAATCTTTTCTAATCTCAGTACAAGGCCAGCAATTTTGAGGAGAGGGAGAGGTCAATCAGATTGCCCACCCCCACCCTGCCCTTATCCCATTCTCAACTGGTTCATATTTTATCAACACCAAAAGGACGAAAGGCAAAAATCAACTTTGGCGGAGCATTTGAATTCAGAATGTAAAGAATTGGGAGAAATGCTGCCAAACATTTTATCTGGCGCGCTAACAATTCTGCCAGCTCACCGCCTTTGTTAAGTGAAATAATGAAGTTTATTTTGCTTTTTTTTAGCTAAGTGTGTTTCAATTACATGCGTGTTTATCTATCATTTTCACATCTAAGTCCATAGCTACAAACAAAAATGTTAATTGCTGTCCACTTTTTGAAATATTCAGACTGAGGAGTCTTCTACTAATTTACTAACATTGACAAGTATTTTTTAGTAAATAACTGTCTTGTGTTATTGTTGTTTGTCAGTAAACAACCCAGGTTGAAAAAGTGCAAGTTCAACTTGCATGCCATAGGGAAACAGCCTACAAGACATAACTATTTACCTATCTACCTTCTCTATCACTTTGGTTACTCGTGAGAGGATATCCACAAGCAGGAATATATATCATGAGGGTTGTTCCATATATTTTCTGTCAATCAATCACTTGATTGATAAAATTGAGTCATGAATGCACCAAATGCATATCTGAAACAGCTCTATATTAAATGTATATGACCCATTGTTTCTGTCCATTTTTTATATATCTTATTTCTTTATTGCCCACAAGGGACTAAACATAGAGGGGACAAACAAGGACAAAAGGATTAAGTGCGTAACTAGTATTTAATTTATCGACCCCGAAAGGATGAAAGGCAAAGTCAACCTTGGCGGGATTTGAACCCAGAACATAGCAATAGACGAAATACCTATTTCTTTACTACCCACAAGGGGATAAACACAGAGAGGACAAACAAGGACAGACAAACAGATTAAGTCAATTATATCGACACCAGTGCGTAACTGGTACTTACTTAATCGACTCCGAAAGGATGAAAGGCAAAGTCAACCTCGGCGGAATTTGAACTCAGAAAGTAGCGGCAGACGAAATACCGCTAAGCATTTCACCCGGCGTACTAATGTTTCTGCCAGCTCTATCTTCTATCTTGTTTCAACCATTAGACTGCATCCATACTGGGGCATCACCATGACACATTTTTAAGTGAACGAATCTACACCAGAACTTTTTTTTTTAAAGCCTAGTACTTATGCTATTGGTTTCTTTTACTGAACTGCTAAGTTACATGGATGTAAACACACCAACACTGGTTGTCAAGTGGTGGTGAGGGACAGACACATACACATGCAATGGGCTTCTTTCAGTTTCTGTCTACCAAATCTACTCACAAGGTTTTGATCAGCCTGAGGCTATAGTAGAAGACACTTGCCCAAGGTGCCATGCAATGGGACTGAACTTGGAACCATGTAGTTGAAAAACAATCTTCTTACTACTCAGATATTAGCTGGCTTTTTTCTTTCATCTCCTTTTGATTTAGTTATTTTATTGGTTTCGGTCATCAGATTGCAGCCACGCGAGTACACCATCTTGAAAGATTTTAGTTAATCATATCAGCACCAATATTTACTTCAATCTGATACTTATTTTGTTGATTGCTATTTGTCAAACCACTAAGTTACAGGACATAACTCTATGAGATTGGTTTTTAATCTGGTGTAATGTCATTGTTTTTATGGTTACTTCATCAAGCTGGTGTGAGTTAGGACTTTCGGAGGCAGTATTTTTATGACCGAATACACTTCTTGATGCCAAAACATTTTGTCGCCTCTTAATGACATGCAGTGAGATAGTATAGATATTATACTGGTGCATACACATGCACTGGTGCATACACATATTATCCTTCAAACATCTACCTTCTATATTTGCATAGGTGGAAAGAAAAATTTACTTTACTGAATTATTCTTTATCAAAGTATCACTACATTAAGTATGCTGACCCCACTTAACTATTGGCTTTTTATGCCAAAGGCATCCCAGAGAAATTGGTGCAATAATTACTCTGGGAATGGATTGGTGGCTTTTGTTGAGGATAGGCCGGTTGACTGTGGTAATAATAGGTTTGCAGGATTGGAGTAGTGGACTGTGGGAGGGATAGATTGGGGCACTGGTAAGATTGTAACTCATAGATTACTATGTAGGATACTATTAGATGTTGTAAATTTTTATTTAAACTCTATTTGTAAAAATATAAAATGTTAATTGAAAGGAAATGTTTTTCTTCTTTTTCATATTCTATCTAAAATCTCACCAGTAAATTTTTTCAGGAAGAAGGACCACCTGTTAGCTCATTTTATAAACAAATTTTGAATCGTATTATATTTTTAAAATCCCATTTCAGTCTTAACTGATGTAATGGAATTGCTATTTTCAAAATTCCATTAACTACATCATTCAGGTCTAGCTACAGAATCAAGATTGTGCATAAAAATTGATTCCTTTTCAGAAAATACTCAAATTATTTCCTTTTATTTTATTTTGTGCAACAAAAATGCAGGTTCTTTAAAGAAAAACCTCACAAAGGAAATGAATTTCCAATGATTTCATAAAAATTATTTAAAACATGTAAAATAAATCCATTTTGTTTTTTGCTTCTTTAAACCTTGTGACTTCTCTTACAAACCAAAAACCCTGAACGGAAGAATAAGCTTGCTTTCTCCTTGCGCCTGCAGCAGATTGTAAAGACATTTGCAAATACCTTTCAGAAATAAAAACTTTCCAATACGTAAATTTTTTTCAGTTTCAGTAAAATGTTCAGCCATAAATACAGAATAATTTCTGTTCTTTGCTTGAATATATATATATATATATATATATATGTGAAGTATATTTGCCACGTAAATGTGGCTAACCACTAAGGGTGGATGCTACTGTAGCTTGTAGCCCTAAGAGAACATCATTATATCAGTTAAGACTGAAATGGGGCTACAAGCTACAGTAGCATCCACCCTTAGTGGTTAGCCACATTTACGTGGCAAATATACTTCACATTGTCATGCAGCTACTGTTTATACCTCGTTCAGAGATTTATTATTGCTTATATATATATATATATATATATATATATATATATATATATATAGGCAGAAGTTCTTGTATCCAAGAAAAGAAACACACTCTGAAGCCTTAGAACAGTAATATATTTTATAGGAAGTTAAAAGTTATGGCTGGTCATAGAGTGACCATTGGTTTCCCACCTATAAAGCACTTAGTTGTATAGGCAACTTCTGATGAGTTGCCTATACAGCTAAGTGCTTTATAGGTGGGAAACCAATTATCACTCTATGACCAGCCATAAATTTTAACTTCCTAAAAATACTAACACACATACATAGTGACATGACAGTGTGGCTAAGAAGTCTACTTCTTAGCCATGTGGTTTTGGGCTCAGTCACACTGTATATCTTATGCTATAGCCCCTGGTCAACCAAAACCTTGTGAATATATTTGATGAATGAAAACTGTTCAAAGCCTGTTTTATGTGCATATGTGTGCACATGCATGTATGCTCATTTGTGTCACTGTGTGAAAAGTGTTGTGCAGCATCTTAGATTAGTATCTATTATTATAGCTCTGGGTTGACCAAAGCCCTGTGGATAGATTTGGTATGGAGACTGAAAAGAAATGTGTGTGTGTCATACAAAAGATGATGTTCCCAGTCGTCCATGAAAAACATGTCTCGCCATGGGGGAAATATTATCTTGCTTGGAAACAGGTGAGAGTTGACAACAGGAAAAGCATCCAGTCATAGAAAACCTGTCTCAACAATTTCTGTCTGATCCAGGCAAGAATGAACTGCTAGTAGGGTGCTAAGAGCACCATCCGAGCATGATCGTTGCTAGAGCGGCTAACTGGCTTCCGTGCCAGTGGCATGTAAAAGGTACCATTCGAGCGTGATCGTTACCAGCATCACCTTACTGGCACCTGTGCCAGTGGCATGTGTAAAAAGATTCAAGCGAGGTCATTGCCAGTACCGCCTGACTGGCCCCTGTGCTAGTGGCACGTAAAAGCACCCACTACACTCTCAGAGTGGTTGGTGTTAGGAAGGACATCCAGCTGTAGAAACTCTGCCAGATCAAGATTGGAGCCTGGTGCAGCCATCTGGTTCGCCAGCCCTCAGTCAAATTGTCCAACCCATGCTAGCATGGAAAGCGGACATTAAACGATGATGATGATGAATGTAAATGTGTTTAAATGTTCAAAACATTTTCTTAAGAAAAAAAAAATCTCATTTCACTCTGTAGTATAAAAGATGTGTGGGCTAATATAGATCATATGTAGGATTTATTTCCAGTCACGGTCATACATCCTAGAAAAGGCTTTAATTCATTGTATTGTATCATACCATTTTCCATTAAGTTGATGATTCATATGTCTTCTAGCGTATAATATTTGTCTCATCAGATATATTTTCCTGTAAAAAATGTGCAACACAAATATCATACAAATTAGCTATGTTAAATTAGCGTACTTGAAGTTATTAATAACAATTGTAAAATGTTCTTTTGATTAATCACTGGAAGAAATTTCCATGGTTACTAAAATATATAAATGTTTATTACTTGTGTCAGTCTGTGGACTATGGCCATGCTGGGGCACCACCTTCAAGGGTTTCAGTTGAACACATTGACCCCAGTACTTAATTTTTTTTTTTTTTTTTGATGTCTGGTGCTTATTGTCAGCCTGCTAAGTTATAGGGATGTAAACAAACTAACACAAGTTGTTGAAGTGATGGTGGGGAGGACAGATACAAAGACACATATATATAGACAACCGACTTCCACACAGTTTCTGTTTACCAAATTCACTCACAAGGCATGGATTCAGTCCCCTTGCCATGCAGCAGGATTGAACCCAAAACCTCTGTGTGTGTGTGTACATACACTGTAAGTGCACACATGGCTGTGTGGTTGAGAAGCTTGGATTCAGTTCCACTGTATGACACCATGGGCATGTGTCCCCTTCTATATGTTTCTTTACTACCCACAAGGGGCTAAACATAGAGGGGACAAACAAGGACAGACAAACGAATTTAAGTCGATTATATCGACCCCAGTGCGTAACTGGTACTTAATTTATCGACCCCGAAAGGATGAAAGGCAAAGTCGACCTCGGCGGAATTTGAACTCGGAACGTAACGGTAGACGAAATACGGCTACGCATTTCGCCTGGCGTGCTAACAGTTCTGCCAGCTCGCCGCCTTCATGTGTCCCCTTCTATAGCTTGAGGTTGACCAAAGCCTTGTGAGTGAATTCAACAGACCGAAACTGAGTGAAGCTTGCTGTTTACCTGTTTGTATGCATGTGTGACTGTGTATATTTTTGTTTAGACATCATATGATGGTTGTAAATGAATGAGGTTGTTTGTTTCCAGTCTTGTGAAAAACAGGAGGAAAATATTATAGGTGAAAGTTGGTGGCTGTAGAAAATCTGCATCAACAAATCCCATTTGACCTGTCCAACCACAGAAAAGTGGACATTAAAATGATGATGTGTGTTCCTCGAGGCTAAATTTAGTCTCATTTGAAACCACAGGGTATGAACCAAGATCATGAGTTTTACTTACTGGTGGCCAGACAGCACTTTTTTCAGATGCATTTGAACCTAATTAATTGGCAACTAACAAAAGGTTAATACTGTTGAAATTGCCTTTTAAATTGCGTCGTATCGTTCATCTGAAATTTTATTTGAATAGATTTACTGATTAAATTATCCCCCAAACGATTTCCAAACATTTTCTCAAATGTTACTTCGAGATTGATTAAAGTACAGCCAATTATAAAATTTAAAATAAAATGGGTTTTTTTTTGTGTTTTTTTTTTTCTTTTCACCTTTTAGTCTTTTATATTCTCACTTACAGTTGGCCAGATTTTAATTACAGATTCTTTCCGTTTTCTGTATTAGATTATTTCTTCAAATTAGCTCTTTAAATTGAAAATAAGAGAAAAAAAAAAAAAAAAAAAAAAGCCAGGATTTCATGGTCCTCATGGAAAAAGAGGCCTAAGTAATAAATATCACCTTATGATATCAAAATTCAACTCATTAACTGGAGAAAAAAATTATGAAACATTGTATCAATTTTTTTTTTGTCCTGTATTTATGAATCATATTATTACTATAGTGCTAATATTAATGGACGATAATGTTTTAATTTATATTGGTATGATCGATATATGGCCCAATGTCTTTTGCTGGCACCAAAAGCATGTATTGGCATAGTTTATAATCTACTAAGATAGGCACCATATGACTGAATGGTCAAGAAGTTTATTTTGCAGTTATGAGGTCCCAGGTTCGATCCCACTGCATGGCATTTTGGGCAAATGCCATTTTTTATGGTCTCTGGTTGACCCATATTTTGTGAGTGAAATTGGGTAGACAGAAACAATAAAGAAACCCATAAGACAGATTGTATATATCTGTAATTCAAAGGTACAACTTTGTCACACACTGTTCACATTGATTCTTTTCTACTCTAGGCACAAAGCCCGAAATTTTATAACTGATAAAACCCTTAATGCTAGATTTAGAATTACAGAATATCTTCAGAGGTTTCATGATATAATTTTGTGTGTGTGTGTGTGTATGTGTGATATATCTGTGTTTTATTTAGGTTGGTAGACACAAACTTAGTTGTGTGGTTAAGAAGTTTGTTTTCCAACCACATGGTCTCAGGTTCAGTCTCACTGCATAACACCTTGGGTAAGTGCCTTCTACTATAGCTCTGGGTCATCCAAAGCCTTGTGAGTAGATTTGGTAGACAGAAAATGGAAGAAGTGTATTGTATGTGAACATACATGCATGCATACGTATTTATGGGTATGTTATGTTTGTGTGTACCCTTGTTTAGGCATTTGGTGACAATTGTCAGTGAGTATTATCGCCATAAAGTGAAGCTCTTTTTTCCAGGTCTGACCTTGGGAAAATGTTATCTTACCTGAAAATATGTGAGGATTGGTGACGGGAAGGGCATCTGGCTGTAGAAAATATGCCTCTACAAAATCACATCTGTCCTGTGTGAGCATAGAAAAGCAGACATTAAATGATCACACACGTACATATTTGTGACAGAGCATCAGGCTGTAGAAAATGCCTCAACAAAACCTCATCTGTCCTGTGTGAGCATGGGAAAATGGACATTAAATGATCACATGCACGTGCACAGACACACACACACACACATATTTGTTTTACAAAGTGAATTGTGTTAAGAAAATTTTCAGTTTCATAGTTTCATGTTTAGTACATCATGTGAATTAGTGGATCATGGCACAATGGTAGAAGAAAGAGAAATTAACATGTTTTTTTCAAACTGATCAAAATACGAATTGCAAAGGATTCTTTTTTGCTCAACTTAATGTATCATATGATTTGATGCAGATAGCAAGAGCATTGAATCTGTTCTGTGTCAAGTGAATGGAGGGCCAAAAGGAGTGATCTGTGAACAGTTTGGCTTCTCTTTAACCCTTTTATGTTTAAGCTGGCCATATCCGGCCCAAATATCCTTCATGTTTTACATTCAAACTGGCCATATCTAGCCCCTCACACCTAACCTACATTGACATTCTAAGATTAAACTATCACACCATTGAAACTTCAAAGCTATAAGATAATGTGATTAATTGAAAATAATTTGAGTGAAAAAAGTATTACATTTAACAGATTAATCTGAACACTAAAGGGTTAAAAATCCTGGAAATGGCTCACAGACTATCAAATTTCCAGACATACAAGTCAAATTTTTCAGACCAAAATTTACTGCCAAGAAAAGCTAGATTGAGTACTATGCCAAGATGACTTTGGAGGACCAAAAATTCCCTGTGAAATGCCACAGGATGACGTTTGAATGTTTACACTGTATGTTTATACTATATTCTATGTTGACTTGTGTGCCAGAAAATACAGTACTTATTTCTGGTTGGTTAAAATCCTCAATTGATTAAAATTCCTGATTGGTTAAAATAACTTTGTAATGAATGTGAACCAACACCTCAGCAGTTGAAATGGTGTCATCATTCTTTTTACTCTTTTTCAGATGTGAAAAACATATTACATAAAATCTAAATCTGTTTTATAAAGCTATTTAAAAATTTCTTAATGTTGTCGTTAATCTGCTTGAAATAGAAATATTATCGTTTTCTATTGAACATTTATCTGTTTGCTGCACTGTTACATTCAATAAATGCATTTCTCTCTTTAAAACTACACTATCTCTTAGTTTTAACTGCATGAAATAGCTATAAAAAAAAAAAAAAGCCCAGTGAATTTCATCTCCTATTTGCCTCGTAATAGGCATAAGCATGGCTGTGCTGTTGAAAACTTCACTTTGTAACCATGTGGTTTCAGGTTCAGTCCTACTGGGAAGAACCTTGAGCATGTGTTTTTTAATATAGCCCCAAGCTGACCAATGCCTCGTGGGTGGATTTACTAGACAAACTGTGTGGAAGCCCATCATTATATATATATGTGTGTGTGTGTGTATATATATATAATTTTTTGTCATATTTTGTTTCAGACTGTGGCCATGCTGGGGCATCACCTTGAAGTATTTCAGTCAATTGAATTATCCCCAGTTCTTCTTTTTAGCCTAGTATTTACTGTATTGGTCTCTTTTGCTAAACTACTAAGTTCCGGGGATCATAAGCACACCAGCTCAGTTGTCGAGCAGTGGTGGGGACAAATGCGTCATCACACACACACTCGTGTATACTAGGGTTATGACTTTTTGACTTTTTTGGAAGTAAACAATTCCTCTATCAAGTCGATGAACAATTTCGTATAAGTATGGAAAATAACCTTTATTGTAAGTTTTTTTAAGAAAGGTTACTCCCAACTGAAGAAATCTAACACCACTTTTGACCCTAATCATGCAAAATTCTAGGTGGGGTTTATAATGCCTACTCAAGTTTTTACCAAACTTGGTGTGCAGACTTGATGCAATGCCGAAATAGTATATCTCAAATTTTAGCTTTCAAGTTTAAGTAGTTCAGGAGTTACAGAGTTTATAATTTGTTACCACTTAGGCCCTACTTTAGGAAATATCCTTTTCTTCTCTTTTTTTATTTCTGTGATGCTAAAACCTCTGACTATCTTAACTGTTTTTCAGAATAGTAGGCTTATCCAACTAGAGTATCTAAAATAATATCTCATAAGAGAAGTGCTTGTGTCACTCAAAGAAACAAAAAAATCTGGATGAAGAATCTCGTGCAATTTCATGACTCACATAGGGAAAGAAGACCTGTTCCTCTAGAAAAGCACTCTTTGGAAAACAACTGCAGGATACCAACGAAACTTCAAATTGTCAGTAGCTACCTGTTCCTTGGAGATACCAACAAAGGAAATTTCAAAAGAAGTAACTTTTTTATGGTAAAAGAAATTAAATTAAATGTGCAAGCAAAAATAGAAGTGCTGAATACCTACAATAAATGTGTGATTCAAGGAAAATATAATTCATTAAAAGGAATTTTTGACATCGCAAAGGAAAACGGTGAATGGCTGTGCAGTGAGGATAGAAAGTTATATTATCTTCAAATTGAAAGCAAGGGACAGGTTAGGTATGCAACTGGAAAGGCAGCTAGTTCTGAAACTATCCATCCACCCAAAAGAATAAAAGTGTCCTTAATGCCAACTTCAACCAGAGCAACTCCAGTGTCATCGCCAACATCTAAAGCAGAGACTTAAAGTGAATATCAAGAGTCTGAAAAATCAGAGGAAAAATTCACAAAAACAAGGAGGAAGTATAGTAAAAACTGGAACTGCAACCAAGTTAGTGATATCTTCCAAGCTATCAACCCAAAAAGCAACAACAGTTTGTTGACAGTTATCCCTAGATGGAATCAATGTCGAGACTCCTTCCCAATTTGGTATTTACAGATCAACTATCAAAGAAGCTGTTAAACTAAAAAAGAAAATGAAGAAAACATTTTATTTAGAAAACTGGTCATTGCATTTTGATGGTAAATGTATTGATGACCAAGAATAACAAAGTGCTAGTTTTAAAGAATGAGCTGGGAGAAGTTAAGTTAGAAACACTCCAATTATCAAACAGAAGAGCTGATACTGTTGTGAAAGGAATAACAGCTGTTTAGATGAATCCAATTTTTGGAACTATGTAAAGATGACTGTTGCTGATACGAGTATGAACATAGGGAAAAGAAATGGCATTGTCATTCAGTTGCAAAAACTGTTTACACAAAAGGGTTTGAAAGAACTGCAATTTATTAGTTTCAGTCATTTGACTGTGGCCATGTTGGAGCACCACCTTAAGCCGAAGAAATCGCCCCCCAGGACTTATTTTTTGTAAGCCTGGTACTTATTCTATCGCCCTCTTTTGCTGAACCACTAAGTTACAGGGACATAAACACACCAGCATCGGTTGTCAAGCGATGTTGAGGGACAAACACAGATACACAAACACACACACACACACACACACACACACACACATATATATATATATATATATATATATATATATATATATTTATATATATATATATACACACACCACACACACACATATATATACACACACATATATACGACGGGCTTCTTTCAGTTTCTGTCTACCAAATCCACTCACAAGGCTTTGGTCGGCCTGAGGCTATAGTAGAAGCCACTTGTCCAAGGTGCCACGCAGTGGAACTGAACCCGGAACCATGTGGTTGGTAAGCAGATTGCCACCAGAGATGAAACTCAGAACCTTTCAATACCCACATATTGGGTATTTTTACTGCAGAAATCAGATGTAGTCCTTCATAATTTCATTACCTTAAACAGTTTTATATATCACTTGAGGAACGTCATGTCTGGAACTTTTTTCTGTTGTTGAGTTATGTTAAGTTTATTGAAGCAATATGACTTGCAGAGAATACCAGTTCTACTTTTTGGTAGTTTTAACATCATTACTGAAGTAACCATGAAATTTTATTTCACAGTTTAAGGTCTTCAGTAAATATTTTGAAATTAATTTTCTTAAAAATTACACTGGGATTGCTCAACCTGTTGGAAATGGCAGCTAAATCTCCTTCAAATTACACCCAACCATCCTTAGACACACTGGATGTCAAACATGGTAAACACATATATATAGCTATGGTGCGACCTCACCTGGAATTTGCATCACCGGTCTGGAACCCCTATCTTGCCCAGGATATTAATCGTCTGGAAGCCGTTCAGTGACGTGCAATCAAGAGAATACCCTCCATCAGGCATTTGCCATATTCTGAACGCCTAACTTCCCTGGGCATGGATGCATTGAAACTCCGACGTCTGGCAGCTGACTTGGCAGACACCCATAAAATTATTAACCATCTTACCAACAATAACTCTGAGCACCTTTTCAAACTCCACCTGTCTAACACCCATGGACATGTTTACAAAGTCAGAAAACAGCACAGCTCCCATGACTTTCGGAAACATATTTTCATGCTAAGAGTTGTTGAAGCATGGAACAAACTGCCGGCATCAGTTGTTAGTTGTCGGAGCACTGCATCCTTCAAAACTTCCATGCTTCCTGAGATTCGCCAACACTACACCTGATTTCCTCCCCTCCATACACATGCAAGCATGTATCTGACCAATACACTGTTCACTTTCCAGACATTTGTACATTACTGCATATGCTTTATATGCACTTTTGACAAGTTGTATTGCACCTGAGCACTGTATACAATAATTTCATTATTTATTACTATACTTATTTTTTATCATATCTGCTTGATCAAGTATGACTTGGGGGCTAAACAGTAGCTACAACAACTGTATTTAACAATGAATTTCAGAAATAAAGTCCATTATATATGAAATATGATGACAGGTTTTCTTCCAGTGATAAGTTTAACAGCTGGTATCAAATGAAGTTTTCTGACAGTAAATGTGGTGGATATAGAACAATATAAAAATAATTTAATGTATTACTAGTGAAATAGATATGATGTCTTCTAGGTGCATTGATTCAATTGAATGATATAAGAATGGCCCTGAGAAGATTGTGAGAAGATATTAGCACTGCAGTATTTTGAAGTGAATGATTTGAGGGAATTGAGTAAGGAAGCACAAAAGCTGATGATATAATTGGTGAGAGGAAGAGAGAGAAGTAGGTCAAAGTGAAATCATATAACTGACAGAAAATTAATCTTAGGTTAGCATAAAATGATGCAGCTCTGGTTAATACAGTCAGCATTGACAATATTAATAATTATATGTGTGATTGTATTCATGTTATTGTGTATCTGCGGATTGCCACCAGAGATGAAACCCAGAACCTTTCAATACCCACAAAGCTTATTCTACAACTGTGTTCTTTGTAGTAGTAGTACTTCTTCCTTTGTCTACTACCTTTCTTATGTTCAAATCACACACACACACTAATTTAATGTCCATTCTTGCATGGGTCAGATGGAATTTGTTGGGGCAGATTTTCTACACCTGAGGGCCTTTCCTGTTACTAACGCACACCTCTTCCTAAGTGAGATATTTTCCCCATGACATGTTTTTGTGGAAGACTGGAAACAAAGGACACTGCATGTATGACAGTGACACTCATAACTGTTGTGCAATGTCAAAATAAGGACACACACAAAATGCAAGCTTATAGCTGAAGACACTTGCTTAAGGTGCCCATGCAGTAGGACTGAATGTGAATGTATATGCCATAAATACTTTGTGAAATTAGGTTGTTTGAAAAAACAAATTGATGGTTGATATGAATGCAATAATAAATTGCAGTTTGCCATTGCAAATAATGGCATTCTTAGTAGCCGTTTATTCACTATTAAAACCTAAATGCAAACAGAAGGTTTGCATTTAGTTTGTATAATATTTGTTAATTTATAAAATGCACACACACACAGTATAGTGGTTGATGTTAGGAAGAGCATCAAAGGCGGCAAGCTGGCAGAAACGTTAGCACGTCGGGCGAAATGCTTAGCGGTATTTCGTCTGTCTTTACGTTCTGAGTTCAAATTCCGCCAAGGTTGACTTTGCCTTTCATCCTTTCGGGGTTGATTAAATAAGTACCAGTTACGCATTGGAGTCGATATAATCGACTTAATCCGTTTGTCTGTCCTTGTTTGTCCCCCTCTGTGTGTAAATAAATTACTGTGGGCAGTAAAGAAATAAGTTAGGAAGAGCATCTGGCTATAGAGACCAGGCCAAAGCAGACACTGAAGCATAATGCAGTCTTAGGGCCCATTGGATCCTGTCAAACCATCCAACCCATACCAACATGGAACATGGGCATTAAATAATAATGATAATGACAATAATTTGCACCTGCATACATAGACATGTATAGCTCTTATTTTGTGTATACACAGGTATTCATAGCATTATATATGCAACGTGTATATATATATATATATGGAAAATTATTGATAAAGACAGCTGTTTTCAACTTCCTTCTTATTGTAAACAGTTTATGAAAATGTTTTATTTTTATTACATTTTATTTTATATTATTTTGTAATCTTATTTCACACAGTAATTAATTAAAGGTCGTTATACATGTTGTTTTCTATATGGTTCTTTAATTTTTCCTTCTCCCTCAGTTACGTCAAGAAAAAGTTGAATTGGAACAGACTCTGGAGAAGGAGCAGGAGTATCAAGTAAATAAATTAATGAGAAAAATTGAAAAATTAGAAGCTGACACTTTAGCTAAACAAGCTACACTAGAGCAGGTAAGTGTTTATTATCTTTACATGGCCAGTTTCTAGGTTGTTTATTGATAAACTCCAGGCCTAAGTAGCTCAGACTTTTTTTGATAGGAGGATTGTAAAGTGAACTTTAAGCCTACCAACTGGGTTGTTGTTGTTGTTGTTATAAGTGTAGTAACGAAGCAACTTACTTGGTAAACTTCATAATTAAGGTATGGCGAACTGTTTGTTTTTATGTTTAAAACTGCTGATTATTTGTATAAATGTTTATATTATGTTGTTTAATGTTTATAAAAAGTCGTTTTGACATCCAACATTTCGAATTCTTTATCCCTTTTCTTTCATTACCACATTTCTTTAAAAACAAAAACAAAAAAAAATAGATACAGTTTTTTTCAATTAATTTTGAAAATAATCAAGAACGAGAATTTAGTAAAATAATCCACTTTCTCAATATAAATCTTTTAAACCTAACTTAAAAGGAAAGGCTTTTTTTTAAAACAGAAAAAGACTTATAATTATATCAAAGAATGAGAGGCAGTCTTGGACAGATTGGTATTAAAATGTTATGAAATATATGCCAGTTGTATGGAATTATGATCAGTAAAACTTTTGTTGAAGCATATAATATTCAGGTTACTAATTCTGCTTATAGAGTTTTCATATTTTTTATTATAGCCTATCTTGCTCTACCTCTTGTCAGAACTACCCAGCAGGTTAGAAAGCTGCTTCATTGTAACAATCTGTGAACCCAAACTTAATCCCCCCCACCCACCAAAAGTATATTTGTTCAAACTCAGTGCCTAAAGGAGAGACAGGCAGACACACAGACAGAGGGGTTTTATATAAGCCCAAATATTCTCATACTTGAAAATGTCTGTTTATTGTAGGATAGAAACCTTATGTTAAGGTGGCGAGCTGGCAGAAACGTTAGTACGCCGGGCGAATGCTTAGCGGTATTTCGTCTGCCTCTACGTTCTGAGTTCAAATTCCGCCGAGGTCGACTTTGCCTTTCATCCTTTTGGGGTCGATTAAATAAGTACCAGTTACGCACTGGGATTGATATAATTGACTTAATCCGTTTGTCTGTTTTTGTTTGTCCCCTCTATGTGTAGCCCCTTGTGGGCAGTAAAGAAATAAGAAACCTTATGTTAAATATAAAAATGATTAAACAATAATTAAGATGTGCCAGGTGGTAGAATGTAAAGAATCTGTAGTGCTACCCACAAAAATAGTTTACTTGTTAAGTAATTAATGAGTATACTCAGCTTCCACTACATGTCAACGAGAACTGGTATTAAGACACATTAAATTTATCTTTGTCACATGATTGAAGGCACTGGCGTGGTTGTATGGCATGATGCTTGTTTCCCAACCGTATGGTACAGGGTTCAGTCCCGCTATGCGGGACCTTGGACAAGTGTCTTCTACTATAGCTTTGAACTGACCAAAGCCTTGTGAGTGTATTTGGTAGGCAGAGACTGAAAGAAGCCTATTGTGTGTGTGTGTGTTTATGTTGGTGTTGTCTCCTGCCACTGCTAGACACCTGGTGTTGGTTTGTGTACATCCCTGTTACATAGCAGTTTGGCAAAAGAGTTCTGGTGAAACAACCAGCAAACTAAAGAAAAAAAAGGAAAATTCAGGGTGTTGATTGTTCAACTAAAACCATTCATGGTGGTGCCCCAGCGTGGCCTCAGCCATTCATTGAAACAAGTAAAAGACAAAGATAAAAGACAGAGATACGAATACTCAAGTACTTGTTTTTCTAGAATTTTCCATTGAGTAAATAGTTGTTAAAACACACACTCACAATTATTTCAGTCATTGGACTGTGGCCATGTTGGAGCACTATTTGGAAGGGTTTAGCTGAACAAATCAACCCCAGTACATATTTTTAAGTCTACCTATTCTACTGATCTCATTTACCAAACCAATACAAATTATCAAGCAGTTATGGGGAGGTCAAAGCACACACACAATGGGCTTCCTCTCAGTTTCCATTTACTGAATCTACTCACAAGGAATTGGTTGGCTCAGGGCTATAGTAAAAGACTTACTCCTGGGTACTATGCCATGAGACTGAACCCAATACCTCATGGTTATAAAGTGAGCTCCTTAACCCCACAGCCATGCCTGCCCCTATGGACAGAAATAGAATACAATGTCCAATACAGTGAACAGAGGGGAGGAAAATGTATTCAAATTAAATTTTAAGGCCACAAGAAACGTGAATCAATTCCTTGTAGTCTTTGGAATCAAGAAGATTATATTTATCCGCCTATATATTCTACCTTCACTATATTTTGTTTATCATAGGGAACAAGTCAGTTACTAAAGTGGTATTTCATTTTATCAGCCCCGATAAGATAAAAGGGAAAAATTGGCCTCAGCAGGATTTGAACTCAGGTTGTAAAAAGAGCCTGAAGAAATGCTGCTAGGCATTTTGTTCAACATGCTAACAACATTGTGCCAGCTCACTGCTTTAACTGGTAAACTACATTATCATTATTGGATAGAAACACTCCAAAAGTATGATACCACAGGTGGAACTGGAAGATCTATAGAATTATATCAATGATTTAAGCCTTTAGCATTCAAATTTCTTTGTCAAATGTGATGCTTATTTATTCACATTGTTTTGAATTATGCATGCAATATCTTGTAGCTTCAAGATTTCAATGATGCGATTGTATATTTTTACAATGACATTGAAGGGTAGGTGTGAGATGTCAGATCTGGCTGGTTTGAACACAAAACATGTAGACTATTTGGGTGGGATATGGTTGGTTTAAATGTTAAAGGGTTAACCCCTTTAGTGTTCAGATTAGCCTGACAAATGTAATGTTTATTTATTCAAAATGCTTTGAATCTATCGCGAATTATCTCATAACTTCAAAATTTCAATGTGGTGTTTACTTTTAGAATGACACTGTAGGGTTGGTGTGAGAAGCCAGATCTAGCCAGTTTGAAGGAAAAACAGATAGAATATTTGGGCCAGATATGCTAAAGGGTTAAATAAATGCATCTCCTTTTTCTTTCTTTACTTGTTTCCACCATAATCCCAAATTGGCAAAGCTGTTAGTGTTAAAATACTGCCTAGGGTTTGTTCTGGCTCTTCATTTTCTTAGTTCAAATCCCATTGTGGTAAACTTTGCCCTTCATCTTTCCAGGGGTCAGTAAGATAACATACTAGTCAAGTATTGCGATTGATTTAATCAGCAAACCACGCCTCCCAAGTTTGTGGCCCTATGTCTATATTAAAAATTGTTATTAGTACAGCTTCACCAAGCATATGACAAAATTTTTTGAGCTAATTTCCCCTTAATTAGGGAAGAGGTCTTATTTAAGGTTTCCTCCCTATTTAAGCACCTGTGCTGAAGCCATGTAAAATACACTCGTGTCAATGCCATGTAAAAAGCACCTATATTGGTGCCACATAAAATGGCACCTGTGCCATGTAAAAGCTACCCAGTCACCCTGTAAAGTTATTGGCATTAGGAAGGGCATCCTGGGCAACTCTCTGGCTGACCAGCTCTTGTCAAATGGATGTTAAATGATGGTGATAATTATCAGAATGACTTCACTAAGAATATGATAAAATTTTTTTAGTTCCCTTTCCCTTAATTATGGAAGAAATCTTACATAAGGTTTCTTTCCTAATTTAAAAAAAAATTCCACTTTTTGAGAGCATTTTCTGTTGTAATTTAAATAATGTAGGTAATTACAGTTTGCATAAAAACTTGTTTACTTTGAGATATCAGAGAATTAGATATTTAATCTCAGTTCTCAATATTATGTTTCCCACCTGTTCATTTTTAACATTGCAAAATGCCAAAGATAGTTATAAATCTGTGTTTGAAATATTACAAAAATGAAGTTAATGGAATACATCTATACTAAAAATTTACACTGATAGTAAAAATTTATCTATGAGTTGACAACTGCTTATTATCAGGTTTAGATATCCAATCTTCTCTCTCTATCCTGTAATGTTAGTGTTGTTTACCAGTAAACACCTTCTCTGATAAACACAGCACACTGAAGGTGGATAGTTTTTGTAGGCTTCAAAGAATCGCTTAGGAAAATGTATATAGATATATATGTAGTTTTTACTGATTCCCAAAGCTATCTTACTTTTTTACTAGTTTCAGTCATTGAACTGTGAACATGTTGGGGCACCTGTTCGATATGTTTCAGTATTCCATAATAAAACTTAAATGGTAAAAGTTGTCATACAGTGAGTGCATATATTCCTTTGATATATATATATATATATATATACTCATCATCATTGTTTAATGTCCGTTTTCCATGCTGCATGGAAGCAGTTGTATCCATAAAGAATTTTATTTGCAGAGAGCAGAAATTGAAAGAAGATATATGAGATGGACGTGTGTATGTGTGTGTGCATGCTTGTGTGTGTGTGCATGCTTGTGCGTGTGTATGTGAGAAAGAGAGATAGAGTTACAATAGTTGATTCATAGAAAAGAATATGGGAAATATTTGAAATGCAAATATGTGAATGAAAATTAAGTTCAGACCTCTACATAGTAGCTTGACCTGATAGAAATAACAGCCAAATCTCCCTCAAAACACCCTACTGTCTTAATCCGACAATTCTGCCTATTATGTAGTTTGAATGAGAAACTGTAACTAAAGATTAAGATTATTAACCCCACAAAGAGGTGAAAGAAGAGAGACAGCATAGCGAAAGTTTTGGCTGACTGTCATCCTGTACTCCCCTTGTTTCTAGTGAAATGGTATATGCCGGCTGTGTGAGTAGCTGATTATTTAAATGGTGAAAGAAACAGGGGAATTCCATTAGAAAAATTTTTAATCGATTTTCTCGGTAACTATGGGGGCTAGGAAAAAATACAAACAGCATTCCAATCTATGGACCCGTCTCCACATCTCTGCCATTTTTCACACGAATCCACCCAGCCATTTCACTGTGAACCTCAAGACAAGAAAGAATACAACTATCGCCCATGTCCAATTTATATTATATATACATATATATATATATATATATATATATATATAATATATATATATATATATATATATCCATCCAAGTGTGTGCGTATAAAACATTGCCAGTGTTGGTGCCACAAGAAAAACATCCAGTCCACTCTGTAAAGTGGTTGGCATTAGGAAGGGCAGCCAGCCATGAAAACCATACCAAAACAAAACAGTCAAGCTAGGTACAGTCTTCTGGCTTACCAACTCCTGGCAAACTGTCCAACCTATACCAGCATGGAAGACAGATGTTAAATGATGATGATTATATATATATATATATATATATATATATATATATATATATATATATATATCATCATCATCATCATCGTTTAATGTCCGTTTTCCATGCTAGCATGGGTCAGAAGGTTCAACTGGGGTCTGGGAAGTCAGGAGGCTGCTCCAGGCCCAGTCTGATCTGGCAGTGTTTCTACAGCTGGATGCCCTTCCTAACGCCAACCACTCCGAGAGTGTAGTGGGTGCTTTTTATGTGCCACCTGCACAGGTGCCAGGCGAGGCTGGCAAACGGCCACGATTGGATGGTGCTTTTTACGTGCCACCGGTGTGGAGGCCAGTCGGGGCGGCGCTGGCAACGGCCACGTTTGGACGGTTCTCTTACATGCCACCGGCACTGGTATCTCATATATATATATATACACACACACACACACACTTATCCATCTCAATCTTAGTGCTTATTTGTAAGTCTGTTATTTATTCCATAACTCTCATTTAACCAAATTGTTAAGTTATAGGGATGTAAACAAACCAAACACTTGTTGTCAAGAAGTGAGACACACACACAAACATGCCTATATACACACACACACACACGCATGCACATACACTTATACATAGGTGCAGGTATGGCTGTATAATTGAGAAGTTTACTCTTGAATCGTGTTCTCAAGTTCAGTCTCGTTGTGCAGCTCCTTAGGCAAGTGTCTTCTACTATGGCCCCTAGTCAACCAAAGCCTTGTGAGTAGATTTCACAGGTGAAAGTTGAAAGAAGCTTTTTGTGTGTATGTATGTGTGTGTATGTTTGTGAATTCCCTTGTCTTGATATCTTGTGTTGGTTGTAAATGTCCATCACTTTCATTGTAAGTGATGTTTGTTTCCATTCTTCTTTGAAAAAAATGTTTGAAAATATTGGGTCGTCTGGAAAGTTCATGCCGATTTATAGTAGCTTACCTTTCGACTTATTTTCGAACATGGTTGAGTCCATAAAATAGGATTTGACTACAACTCCATTTAGAGCAGAGTTTAAGCTATCTTTTCGTGGAAGAAGGTTTATGTTCCTATAACCTGTGTTAATTCTGTATCCCTTTAAAATGGAAGATAAGAAAGTTCATTTTCGGCACTTGATGCTTTGGGAACTAGACAAAAATTGCTGCAGCTCGGCTGGGATGTGTTACCCCACCCTCCATATTCACCAGATATTGCTCCTTCGGATTTCCACTAATTCAGGTCGCTGCAGAATAGTCTTAATGGTAAAAATTTCAATTCCTTGGATGACGTAAAAAGATACCTTGATGAATTCTTTGCCATGAAACCCCCTCAATTCTGGGAAGAGGGTATTTTCAAGTTAAAGGAAAGATGGAGATGCATTGTGCAACAAAATGGTTCATATTTGGTTGATTAAAAATGTAATGGCAAGTATTTATTGACCTTTTTCTTTCCTTTAAAAATCGGCACGAACTTTCCGGACAACCCAATATTACCTTTGGATATTACCCTTTATCCAGTATGATTTGACTCAGTGCTCTGTTTGAACTCATCAACAGATTAAACTTTGATTGTGTTGTGCTGGATGCTGGTTGGTTATTGTGGAAGTGATGCATTAAGCTGCTCCTTGTCTGTTAACTTATACTCTGTCGGCTTTGAATAATATATTTTTTTGTAGAGAGACTGAAAATCTGCTGTTCAAATGACCGTCTAAGCATCAGTTTTCTTCTCCCTATTAAATGCAAGTCTACTTAATGAATAAATAATTCAGAGATGCCATCTACGTGAACAGCAGTAAAGTTAGGTTGATACATATTGGAAGAGGCATTAAAAGTGAATTGGAAATAATTATGGGGTGAGAGGGAAGTGGGGAAACACAGTCATATTAGTCACTATCTGATATTCTATATTTTGGTCAATCTTCATCATGTTGTCGAAATAAATATGCTAACAGCTTAACTATTTATCATCTGTTTTCTATGCTAACAAGGGAGTCACTACATTGTTGCATGATTAGCTAGAAATAACAGCTGAATTTTCTTCAAAGTATCACCCAGTGTTAATAAAAGGATACATAAGACATGGTAGTCCTCATATACCAAATAGTTAGATTGTCATGGTTGGAAGAACTTCAATTGTAGATCTGCTACATCAGTACTAGGACTGATGACCCTAGTATTAAATAACAACAATGTACAGCCTTGTAGATAGTTTGGAGACATTTTTCATCACTTCAGTAAATAGTGACAAGGGGGTCACTACATGGTTGCATGATTAGCTAGAAATAACAGCTAAGTTTTTTTTCAACGTATCACCCAGTGTTAATAAAAAGATGCATAAGACATAGTAGTCCTCACATACCAAATGGTTAGATCATCATGGTTGGAAGAGCTTCAATCGTAGGTCTGCTACATCAGTACTAGGACTGATGACTCTAGTATTAAATAACAACAATATACAACCTTGTAGATAATTTGGAGACCTTTTTCTTCACTTCTTCAGGAAATAGTGACAACTATGTATCACCAATGAAGTCAGAATAACATTGAAATATGCCTAACATTTTTTCCCTCCTAACATGTCAAAATAAAAAAAAAAAGTGAAAATATTGTGCAGCAGAAGTGAGGGAGTCTTTTGTTTTAACAATTGGATGCCCCTCTTTACTGTTGATAAACTGGAGCTTTCAATGTTATGTGCCTAGTTAACAGATTAACATCTTAATGCAATTAGATATTAATCTATGACCATGTGGTCAGCTGTAAAGCTCTTTTACCTCTCAGCCATTTCTAAACATAATTCCCCCCCCCCTCCCCACAAGATGCTTGCTGATCAACTCTTCTAATTTCTTATTCTTTTAGTTGCGCCGAGAAAAAGTCGAATTGGAAAATGCTCTTGAACAGGAACAAGAATCACTTGTGAACAGGCTGTGGAAACGGATGGATAAATTAGAAGCAGAGAAAAGGTAACTCAAATTTTGGTTATATAGTTATTGTCTGTCTGTCTGTCTGTCTATCTCTCTCTCTCTCACTCAGTAAATTAACATTATTATTATTACTGAACAAAAATGGTAGAAATGTTGAGAAAATTTGAATATGATGGATATGAATGTTCTGGTTTTGTTGATATTCCCCCATTGTGTTTATTGAAACATTCAGCCATTAGCATTTCTCTATTTGAAAAGAATTCTGATAGTAGCCATGGCAAACGGAACAAAGTTTGCTATGGAAGTGGCTAAATCTGATTGACTGGGCTTTGAATATACAGAAGAATATGTGAAGGATGATCATGCATCATCTATTCCACATTCAATTGTAAAACAGATATAAAGCTGTATATGTGAGTATGCATTGTATATAGTGTATATAAGGCATTATTGTTTTTTAAAATTAGCTTAGTTGTTAGTACCGTAAATCCTCAAGTATAGTCCGCCCTTGAGTATAATACGCAGGGGATTTTTAGGGGGTTGTACCTCTGAAAAACCTAAACCTTGTGTATAATACGCACCCCTTCTCTAACTTGAGTCAAGGAGGGCTATATAACGTCCTTGCTTTGTAAAAATGTATATGGTAACGTCCTTTATTATTATTGTATATATAACGTAATGCAAACGTGTAGCCTTTTTGTGCATTTTGTTTGCAGAAAATACAGAAATAACAGTAATAACGTTTAATAAATGTTGCTTACTGCAAGTTATGGATGATTTAAGTTATTTTTGCGCCCGACATCACAAAATGCATCTGAATAAACATTGCCGGACAGCAAATAGAGACTCAGACATTGCTTAGAAAATAATTTTCATTTTTAACCTTGTATATAGTACGCATTAGGGATTTTGACCTTTACATTTTGGGAAAAATGTGCGGATTATACTTGAGGATTTATGGTATATGCCTTCTTTGCTGCACCCACTTCTCATACTTTAATCCTCACCTCACAGCATAAAGTTGTTGGCATTTGAGGTTTTGTAGACTTATAAGCTGCATGATGATCTGGTTTGTGCCAGTGGAAGATAAAAAGTATCCAAGTGGTTGCTTTTAGGAAAGGTATCCAGTTATAGAAACAACTTTTTTTTTTATGTCACCAGCACTAGTAAAGTTGCCATGCAGCTTGTAACCCAAAGTGATGGGAGATGAAGGGTTAGAGTATGAGAAGTAGGGGCAGAGCAGGTTCTTGTTATATAGGAACCTGGGCTGGAATTAAAATTCAGGTGAGAGTATTTAGGTGCTTCTGCTAATGTTCCTCTGAGTTTCTGCCAGCTTTGTTTTTGATGGAGGTGGTGGTGAGGCTGTCTATGCAAGGAATTCCCAAAGGTAAATCTATTAGAAAATTATGAGAAACATCTACTACTAGAAATGTAACTGGTTATTGTTATATAGGTTACTCACATTTAGAAGAGAGGGTGAGACACCTCATCCTGTCCATTCACCCAGCCCAAGCTTCTATATTACTCATCTGTTCTCACCATCACCCCATGTCTCTCAAGGGTGTACTTGGTGACCCTGTTGGTGCTGGTGCCACATAAAAAACTACTTACCACACAGCCACTCCTGCGCCTAGTTGATATTTTTCTTTTTACCTTGGAAAAAATTATTATTATTATTTTTGGTTAATTCTTGAAACAATGAGTATCGTTTAAAGAAAAAAAGTTTGAGAGCATTCTAAATCAGCAGGCATACATAGGCACAGGTGTGGCTGTGTGGTTCTTGGTTCAGTCCCACTGCATGGCACTTTGGGCAAGTGTCTTCTGTTATAGCCTCAGACCAACAAAAGCTTTGTGAGTGAATTTGGTAGAGGGAAGCTGAATGAAATCTGTTGTGCATGTATGTAAACACATGTGTGTCTCTTTATGTCTGTGTTTTGCACCCAACTCCCCAGCACTTGGCAACTGGTGTTGGTGCGTTTATGTGCCTGTACTTTAGTGGTTCAGCAAAAGAAGTCAATAGAATAAGTACTGGGTTTGACTCATTTGGCTAAAAATTCAAGGCAGTGCCCCAGCATGGTCGCAGTCTGATGTCTGAAACAAGTAAAAGCTAGAAGATAAAATACATAATGAATTTTGACAGCAGTACTTCGATCATTTATTGATTTTTTTTGTAACCTTCCCTGTTCTCTTCTGCTTCTTGTGTATATATATGTATGTGTGTGTATATGTTTGTGTGTCTGTGTTTGCCCCCACAACATCGCTTGACAACCGATGCTGGTATGTTTACGTACCCGTAACTTAGCAGTTCAGCAAAAGAGACTGATAGAATAAGTACTAGGTTTACAAAGAATAAGTCCTGGGGTCGATTTGCTCGACTAAAAGGCGGTGCTCCAGCATGGCCGCAGTCAAATGACTGAAACGAGTAAAAGAGTAACTACGTAAGGTGTATCATCATTACTTCCCTGCTCTCTTCTGCTTCTCTCTACCTTTCCTTAAAGTAGGCACCGTTGGTCACCTGTCACTCCCTACATCCACCCATCCATATTAGACTGAAGGGTATAATATTAGAAAAACAAAATAGCTGTGAAGTAACAGCAGCAAGGAATGGATGTGCTATTTTCTGTAGTGGCTCACCTGGGTTGGAATTGAAATTCAGGTGAGAGTATTTAGATGCTTCTGCTAATGTTCCTCTAAGTTTCTGCCAGCTTTATTTTTGATGGAAGTGGAGGTTGGGGGCTGTCCATGCAAGGAATTCCCAAAGGAAAATCTATTAAAAAATTGTGAGAAACATCTTCTACTACTAGAAGAAATGTACCTGGAGATAATTAAAACAAATATAGACCAAAGGAAGTTCTGAAGGAAATAGTTGGGGCTGAACTGATGGAACTAAGGAAAACGAAGCTGGCAGAATGAAACAACAAATGGTAGAGGCCTGCTGTGCTTTAAGTATTATGTAAAAGTAGATATAAAATGTTTCTATAAAATTGTTGTGTCGCTTAGCTTCACTTGCTTGTAATTTGGTAAACATTGTTACGGAAAATGGATGGTATAGATGTGAGGAAAAAAAAAATGTAAGAGTGGCCTTGAATACTCATTAAAATTGAAGCAAGCATGAAAACAATTGCTGTTAAATGAGTTGAGGCTAAACGTTTGTAAAGCAATTAATATTGTTATCTCATTTGATTTGTAGCAGCCTCCTATTTATAGAGAATGGGAAATGAGTAGCTAAAACATTCATATGTTCCTATATCTACTGTTTGTTTTTAATTCTTAGTTGTATTTATTTCATTAACTCTTTAGCAATGAAGCTGGCCATATCCAGCCCCAAATATTCTACCTGTTTTATGTTCAAACCAAATCTGGCCTCTCACACCTTCTACAATACGAATGGAAATTGTAGCTATGACACTTGTGCTGGTGGCACGTAAAAAAGCACCATCCAAATGTGGATGATGCCAGCGCTGCCTAACTGGCACCTGTGTAGGTGACACGTAGGGAGCACCAACCGATCGTGGCCATTTGCCAGCCTCCTCTGGTCCCTGTGCCAGTATAACGTAAAAAGCATCCACTACACTCACAGAGTGGTTGGTGTTAGGAAGGCATCCAACCATAGAAACACTGCCAGATCAGACTGGAGCCTGGTGCAGCCTCCTGGCTTCTCAGACCCCGGTTGAACCGTCCAACCCATGCTAGCATGGAAAACAGACGTTAAACACTGATGATCATCATCATTGAAATCTCAAAGCTATGAGACAGTGCATGATTAATTCAAAATGATGTGAATAAATATGCATTGCTTTTGGCAGAGTAATGTGAATGCTAAGGGGTTTAAACACTTTTGTGACTGAAAGAAATAATACTGCCTCTGTGTTTCAGTTAATTTTGAAAATAATCAAGATTTTGGGAGGAGTGTTTATTATTAATCTTAAGGTGGGAAGCTGGCTAAATCATTATCACACGTGAGAAAATGCCCAGAGGCCTTTCTGCCCACCTTTTATGTTCCAAGTTCAAATGCCATCAAGGGTGACTTTACTGTTCATCCTTTTAGGATCAGTAAAATAAGGTGCCAGTTGAGTGCTGAGAGCAATGCAATTGACTTCACCTCCCTTCAAAATTGCTAGTATTGTGCTAACATTTCAAGCAATTATTACTTTTGTTATTAAACTGATATTCCTACACAATTATGATATGAGGTTTTAATGAATTCTTTAAAACACAAAATTCTGTATCATATAACTAAAGGCAGTTTTGAACAGTTTGGAATTCAAAGGGTGAAGCTGCTTATAATGGCTTCTAGCTTAAGAGTTCAGCTTCAGTCTATAATTTGAACAGCTGGGATCTGGTTGACTGACTTTTGTATGTCACACACTAATTGAAAGCAATGTCTTCAGCAGTGTTCCTTTTAGACTAATGGATTACAGCTGGATTGCAAAGTGATTCTACAGTCACTGCTCGGAGGTGGCGTGTTTTGACATCATGTTTAGTAGTTTCAAAGTTATTGTAGTAGTAATATTTTACCTATAATCCCTCCACTCATGGACTGCGGTTTCACCATTACAGTATTTTTCTATCTTGGTTTAGTCATTGGACTATTGTCATGCTGAGGTGTTTAGTCAAAGAAATTGGCACTAGTACTTTTTTTTAATTAAAAATCTGGAACTTATTTTATCAGTCTCTTCGCTTGGACTGCTACAACAGGAACATAAGTTGGTTGTTAAGCAGTGGGGAGGCATTCACAAAAACTAAAATGCATGTGCACATATATACATCTCTCCATCTCTCTCATGGACAACTGCTGGTCTTCTTAAACAACCTTTCCCAGACTTGTGCCTTGGAGGGGAACTTTCTAGGTGCAATCCCATGGTCATTCATGACCAAAATGGGTCTTAACCCTTTTTAAACTTTTTAAAACACAAAGCCAATATTTTGGAGTTGACTACCTTACAAGTATTTGTGTTTATATTCTTAGTTAAAATCTCACCAAGATTGACTTTGATTTTCATCCTTGATGAAGGTCCTTAAAATAAGCACAGTCAGTTACATGGGTCACTTTAATCAGCTTAATCCCTCATCAGTAATACATGGCTTTTTTGTGTCTCTCTGGGAATTCATTATCATTATTAATAAATACTATTATTCAAGTAAGTTGTTGTGAAAGATATTTATTTAATATTTCACTTAGGTATTGTGAGACCAATAACCTGATGTAGAACTCAATATACGTTTATTTCAGAACAAAGTGTTAGCTGAGTATAGAGCAATAATAAGAAAGAGAGATGTCAAGTTATTCAGGCACTCAACAATGAGTCCATTGCGTCTTGTAGCAGAAACAACTGTAAGCTAATGAAGTGCATAAGATATTCATTTATTCCTTGCTCATCTCTTTTTCTTATCACCACTCTATACTGAGCCAACACTTCATTCTTAAGCATACATATCTTGATATCTATTTATTTTGAACTTCCTCAATTCTAGCAGCTTAAACAGTTTTACAATATTACTATTTCAGAATGTTACAAGCGAAACTTGATCAGCCTGTGTCCTCTCCTCCTTCCCCACGTGATATGAATAACGGAGATACTGCACAGAACCTTGCCCAGCACATAGAACACCTCCGAGCTGAGGTATCTCGCTTGAAGCAGCAATTACAAGCAGCTCAAACAGAACGTACGTATCATTTCTTACCTCTTGCCTGTGATTAATGTTGTTGTTGTTGTTGTTGTTAGTAATATTCCTTTGTACTATAGGCACAAGGCCTGAAATATTGTGGGAGGATGGCATGTCAGTTATATCGACCCCAGTACTTAACTGGTATTTATTCTATCAAATCCAAAAGGATAAAAGGCAAAATCAACCTTAGCGGAATTTGAGCTCAGTGTAAGCCAGAAGAAATGCTAGCAAGCATTTTGTCCAGCATGGTAGCAAATTAGCCAGCTCACCACTTTACTAATAATAATAATAATAATAATAAATAACAAGAGTAATCAGAAAGCACAAACCTCTGCCAAGGCAATACTAACGTCCTCTCAATGATTAGCCTGAGATGATTTTTAAAATGAGAATATCTGAAATAAACTCAACAGCTCTCACAAACAAGAATACTAAAAATGAACCCAACCGCTCTCAAAAATTAAGCAAAAAAAAAAGCAGGAAAAATAATCCAGAATCCTTGTCTGGTACCGGTTTGATCCAAAATCTAATCAGCTTGTGTCAGTCATGAGGCCAAACCTCCCTGAAAGTTTCACCCAAATCCATCCAGTGGTTCTTGTCCACAAACAAACACAACTGAAAACAATACCTTCGCTAAGGCAGAGGTAATAATAATAATAATAATCCTTTCTATTGGAAGCACAAGGCCTCAAATTTGGGGAAAGGGATTAAGTCAATTACATCGACCACTAAGCATTTCATCCAGTGTGCTCATGATTCTTCCGGCTCATTGCCTTAATAATAATAACGGTATGGTTGATGAAAATGGTTTACATTGTGCCAATAATTGTTGATACCCTAGTTACAGTGAGAAAAGAAATTTTAAAAGTGGTTGGATAAGATCGGCAGAAAAATGAAAAAAGACCTGGCAGTGTAAAGAGTCTCTGCTAAGTCCCCAAGACTTGAAAAGAACATACCACCTTAGTTGACAGGAAGCTGGTACATTAATGACACTTCCAGCTACAAGCTGAATAAGTCAGATGTTAATAATGATAATAATAATAAATTAGGCATAACGCCAGCACTTTCGAGGAGAGGTAATTAGTCAATACTATTGACTCAGTACTTGACCTGTACTTTATTTTATTGACCTTGAAAGGATGAAATGCAAAGTTGGCCTATATAGTATTTGAACTCAGAACATATTCAAATCCTGCTGAGGTCAACTTTGTCTTTCAACTTTTCATGTTAATGCAATACAATACCAATCAAATAGTAGAATCAATGAAATTGACTGGCTTCCTCCCTGCCTAACCTTAAAACAATTATTATTGTTTTCGTTTTTGGATTTGGTTTGCAAGATTCTTTATATGAGTTCGTGTGTTGAAGCATATTCTGTTGTGTCTGGGGAGAGCCATTTTCTTTTTGTGCCTTATTATGTAACACACTCACCGGTAAAATTTCCACTTATTTCTTATTTTTATTTTCCTAAAATTTTCGTTGCGTCTTGCAACCTTTATTGCAGCAATTATTATTATTATCATTACTGTCATTATTGATTGGGTGTTGATCTTTGGACAAAGCACTTTGCAGTATTTAGCTATGCCTAATTTCAAATACCATCAAGTTAACATTTCCTTTCTTCAAATTCCTCTGAAGTCGACTTTGCCTTTCATCTTTTGGGAGTTGATATATAAGTACTGGTCAAGCACGGGGGGTTAACATAACCAACTAGCTTCCTCCCCACCCACATTTCAGGCTTTGTGTATTTAGTAGGAAGCATTGGTGAGCTGGCAGAATAATTAATACACTGCATGCTGGGCAAAATGCATAGCAGTATTTTGTCGGTCTTTATGTTCTGAGTTGAAATCCCACTGAGGTCAACTTGGCCATTCATCCTTTCGGGGTCAATAAAATAAGTACCAGCTAAATACTGGGGTTGATGCAACCAACTTAACCCCTCTCCAAAAGTTGCTGGTCTTGAGCTCAAATTTGAAGCCATTATTTTGATTTTGATTTGCGATCTCTCTCCCCTGCACTTCCCTCAGGTTGGGCAACCATGTATCTTCTTTGCAGTAGTACACCTGTTTCTGTCTTCATTCCTGATCTTTCACTCTCTGGCTTGGTAACCTTGTACTTTCTCTTCAGCAAGACACCTATATCTGTCTCTTTTCGTCATCACCTCTTCCAATACCTTCTTCCCTCTTAAAAGTTTTTGTCTTGCAAGTACTTGATTCATACTCTTATTGCAATGATCCTTCAATTTATCTCAGCTCTGTAAAAGAACTCATAAGATTAAGCCTCCAATCACGATACCCTTAAAGCCAGGAACTTTTCAGCACCCCACCATATATTGCTAGGGCATGGGTTACAAATGACATGGAACAAAATAATAACAATACCTGAGATGCTGTAGGATTGAAATATATGAAAATACCCCCAATATATATATGCCAGCATTGAAAAGTAGTCTCAAAGACGCTGGTGGCAAGGATCACCATTGTCTTATTCTATAATGGCTTTAAAAAGGTTACCGTAAATCCTCGAGTATAATCCGCATTTTTCCCCAAAAATTTAAAGGTCAAAATCCCTAGTGCATACTATATACGAGGTTAAAAAGGAAAAATATTTTCTAAGCAATGTCCGAGTCTATTTGCTGTCCGGCAATGTTTATTGAGATGCATTTTGTGATGTTGGACGTGAAAATACCTTAAGCTAAGCCTGAAAGCAATGAAGTCATAAAAGCATCACCCATAACTTACAGTAAGCAACATTTATTAAAATAAAAGTATTCAGAACACAGAATAACATGTAACAAAAATAATTTGCAAACATATTTACATTCCCATATAACAGTTAAGAACACCACCATTATTGTATTACGCATGCGTGGAAGTGTTTGTTCGAATAGGTGCTGCTGGCTTAATTACGCACAACTCAAGTTAGAGAAGGGGTGTGTATTAAACACAAGGTTTAGGTTTTTCAGAGGTACAGCCCCCTAAAAATCCACTGCATATTATACTCAAGGGCAGACTATACTCAAGGATTTACGGTATTTACATAATATCACATTATCAGTTTCAGTGAAACTCTTGTTTAAAATGATTATTGTGAAATTTGTATTGCTTTCTTTCATGTTTTCTCTCTCTTTGTTTCATACTATATTATATTTCTGTTATGAAGATGAAGAGAAAATGGCTCAATATGCACAAGAAGAAAGACAAATCAGGGAAGAGAATTTGCGGTTACAGCGCAAACTTCAGATGGAGATGGAGCGGCGAGAGAGCCTATGTAGGCATCTTTCAGAAAGTGAATCCAGTCTTGAAATGGATGATGAAAGGTAAAACATCTTGTTTCTCTGACTTATCAAACAAGTCATTTTGTGTGTGTGTTTAAAATGTATGTCAGCAAACAATAAAGATGGCTATCTTGTGTTGGTGATGTCTGGGGTTGTAGAGTTGAACTTTGTATTTTTGTGACTTGTTCAATTGTCATTAAAATGGGTCCCAGTAATTCTGCCCCACTATGAACCACTCTTTTCTTAAACAACAAATAGTAAATTTAAAATAATAATAATAATAATAATGAAATGTTTGTATACAGTGCTCAGGTGCACCACAACTTGTCAGAAAGTGTGTATAAAGTGTATGCAGTAATGTACAAATGTCTGGAAAGCGAACAATGTATGAGTCAGATACATGCTTGTGTGTGTATGGAGGGGAGGAAATCAGGTGTAGTGTTGGTGAATCTCAGAAAGCATGGAAGTTTTGAAGGATGCAGTGCTCCGACAACTAACAACCGATGCCAGCAGTTTGTTCCAGACTTCAGCAATTCTTAGCGTGAAAAAATGTTTCCTAAAGTCATGGGAGCTGTGCTGTTTTCTGACTTCGTAAACATGTCCACAGGTGTTAGACAGGTGGAGTTTTTGAAAAGGTGCTCAGTTATTGTTTGTAAGATGGTTGATAATTTTATGGGTGTCTGCCAAGTCAGCTGCCAGGTAGAATCACATGTCCTAAGGTTTGATGATGTCATTCATAACTCAGTGATGCATTTTCCCCATGCATTGTCTATAAGAATTTCTCTCCTGAGAATTACCACAGCAAAAGTCTTTCCATGTTTGAGTGTACATCATCATCATCATCATCATCGTTTAATGTCCATTTACCATGCTAGCGTGGGTTGGACAGTTTGACCGGGGTCTGGGAAGCCAGAAGGCTGCACCAAGCTCCAGTCTGATCTTGCAGTATTTCTAAAGCTAGATAGCCTTCCTAACGCCAACCACTCTGTGAGTGTAGTGGGTGCTTTTTATGTGTCACTGGCACAGCGGCCAGAGGAGGCTGGAAACGGCCATGATTGGTTGGTGCTGTTTATGTGCCACCGACACGGAAGCCAGTCAAGGTGGCACATAACACATCATCATCATCATTTAATGTCTGTTTTCCATGCTTGTATTGGTTGGATGGTTTGACAGGAGCTAGCCTAGCTCCAATTGTCTATTTTCGCATGGTTTCTATGGTTGGATGGCCTTTCTATTGCCAACTACTTTACAGTGTAACTGGGTGCTTTGTATGTGACACCAGTATAAGTACTTTTTATGTGACATTGGCACCAATACACATATTTCAGTCAACACTGCTTTGTGTACCTCTAGTTAAGAAGTAGTAGCAATCATAACAGTTGGAGCTGCCGCAAGGGACTAGGTCTGGGAATGTTACCTTCAAGACAGGAACTTTTCACTTAGTCATCTCTCCCCTCACTCATTTGGGACTCAACCTAAGCATTGGTCTTGGGAACCCTTTAGTACTTTAATTGCTTTTTGCCTTTTTTTTTTTTTTAAATCATTTTTATTTTTTACTGAGTCACCATATGTTTCTTCATGGTAGTTTCAATAGGATGGCTGAACCTACTAGAAACAGCTGTAAAAAAATCTCCCTTGAATCATACCATATTATGCTTCATCTTAAAAGGAGACTTGTTGGACAGCATAGTCCTGCATTAAAAAACAATATATAAAAAATGGGATAATTATAATCATGGCTTGAATAACTTTAATAGTTCTATATTTAAGAGATGAGGAATTATGTACATTATTTACATTTGACGGATATTTGACCTCATCTTGTTTGTTGTTAATACAACATTTCAGCTGATGTACTCTCCAGCCTTCATCAGATGTCTTGGGGGAATTTCAAACTTGGGTTCTCATTCCTAAGGTATTTTTCCAATGTTATTATCATTATTCAGGTCACTACCTGGAATCGAACTTGGAATCGTGGGGTTAGTAGCCTGCACTCTTAACCATTACACCATATGCCCAGGTTCAAAATTCCCCCAGGACACCTGATGAAGGCTGGAAAGTACATCAGCCAAAATGTTGTGTTAACAACAAACAAGATGAGAACAAATATCCGTCAAATGTGAATAATATTGAATAGCTTTAATCATAAGAATTGCTCGATCAGGGCTGACTATATGCTAAATATCAACAGATGCCTGACAAGTGCTGAACCTTAACAGAAGAAACCCTGCCTGCTAATAGTTTTGCTTTTAAATTTTGTTTATTCACCATTTATACCTGGCTGGTTTGCTGAGTGTGGACTGCGTAAGATGAAAATGCTTTTAACGTTTGATTTTTTTTTTTTTCCCTATATTTTAGACATTTTAGACATGCTTTTAACGTTTGATTTTTTTTTTTTCCCTATATTTTAGACATTTCAATGAAATGACAAAGCAACATGACATGTCGAGTAGTCAAGGTCATAATGTCCGTCCACGAACAGTGTCCAGTCCAATACCGTATGCTTCACCAACCACATCCCGACCATTGTCTCCTGGTATATATACTTACAGTTACTTATTACTAAAAAAAGACTTTTTTTTACTTCTTGAGTAATTTATGTGTTTTTATATAAACACACAACGGAAGGGTGGGGTGTACTCCATACAAGTTTGTTGTGTTGTTGCTCTCTTGTTGTTGTTGTTGTGTGATTTATTTTTTATTGTTGTTGCTGCTGGGTTTTCATTGTTAGCTTTGTTGATGTTGTTTGGTATGTTTGTTAGTTTTAGAAATGTCGTTATTAACTAAAGTCTATAACTGTTATGGTCGTAAAAATTTCTCTCTTGTTCACATTTATTCCGAATGAATTTGATCCTTATTTTTTTTTTTATTTTTTAAATCTTTTCACTTTTCTCTGGTCTCATTTGCATAATTAGCACCATTACTACAGCAAAGATGCACACAGAATTAATTGCCTATCACCTGGCTTTGTTCAGACTCACTCTTTATTTGCCTGATATTTGCTCATTTGATATATATTTATTACAAGTTTTGGAAAAAAAAAAATTTTTTTTTTAAATAATTTTTCATCTCCTGCATTGATTATTATTATTATTATTAGATTGCTACCACAATAAAACCTTTCTATTTTACATTTATTTATTTATTTTTATATGTTTCCCATTTTCCTTTTATATGGGAATTTAAAAACTGATGTCTGTTCTAAAATTACAGGCATTCCCAAGTGGATTATATTCACTCTCTCTTCTATTTCTCATTGATATCGTGTTCGAGAATCTTCTGACAATCATTTTCTCAAACACGGATTTGTAATAAATAAAAAAATGTACCCCCCCCCCCCCCGCCCTTTAAAGCTTCTTCAGATATTATACAAACATCATAATGTACACTATTGTCCACAATCATTATATTGTAATCAATCTGCCTAGATTTTAAGAAAATAGTCATTTCGTTTCACCAAAATATGTTGAGGATGGGTTGGTATTCAGCTATGAAAATCTGAGCCCCAGTAATCCACATTGGCAAAACTTTATCATTTGTATCTACAGTGTTCTCTCATTACTGCCACCATATTTATATCAGTTAAATTAGGTGTTTGTATGTATATATATATATATATATATATATACACACACACACACACGTGCGCACATACACACACTTTTGTTTATGTTGGAGAAATGAGAGGAGGAATGCTTGTTACTTGTTATAGAGGATTGTTTGTTTTTTATGAGCTTGTCTCATAACTCAAGTTTCCCACTGCTGCATTCTCATTTGAAGATCACAATGGTGTGAGGTTCAACTTGAGACAAATGCTCAGTTTTAGTTTCAATAAAAAGCTATATATACATATATATATCAAATTTGATGACTGGTATCCGTTCTAGTGGAGCACTAAGAGCACCATCCGAGTGTGATCGTTGCTAGAGCAGCTGACTGGCTTCCGTGCCGGTGGCACGTAAAAAGCACCATGCAAGTGTGATCGTTACCAGCGTCACCTTACTAGCACTTTTGCCGGTAGCACATGAAAAAAACATTTGAGTGAGGTCGTTACCATTGCTGCTGGACTGGCTCCTGTGCAGGTGGCACGTAAAAAAACACCATTTGAGCATGGTCGTTGCCGGTACTGCTTGACTGTCCCTCGTGCCGGTGACATGTAAAAGCACCCACTAGACTCTCGGAGTGGTTGGCATTATGAAGGGCATCCAGCTGTAGAAACTCTGCCAAATCAGATTGGAGCCTGGTGCAGCCATGTGGTTCGCCAGTCCTGAGTCAAATCGTCCAACCCATGTGAGCATGGGTTGGGCCTCACAGAGGCAATGATGAAAGACCAAGACCTCTGGAGATATGCTGTGACTGCGAAGACCCAACAAATGACATGAGTTTGTGGCTGTTTCCTGCACCAGCTTCACATAGAAGCCCCAACCCATCCAAAGTACCTTGGATCATAGGGTGACCTGCTGTGCTTGAGGAGACCTATTGAGTCAAGTATATCAACATCAGCATCAAAAAATCAAATGGAAATTGTAGTTGTGATACCTGTGGCAGTGGCATGTAAAAAGCACCATCCGAATGTGGCCGATGCCAGTGCCGTCTTGACTGGCTTCCATGCCGGCAGCATGTAAAAAGCACCTACCGATCGTGGCCGTTGCCAGTCTCGCCTGGCACCTGTGCTGGTGGCATGTAAAAAGCACCCGCTACACTCACGGAGTGGTTGGCATTAGAAAGTGCATCCAGCTGTAAAAACACTGCCAGATCAGATTGGAGCCTGGTGCAGCCTCTTGGCTTCCCAGACCCCGGTCAAACCGTCCAACCCATGCTAGCATGGAAAACGGACATTAAATGATGATGATATATATATATATATATATATAATATATATATATATATATATATACATACATACATACACATACATACACATATATACGACGGGCTCCTTTCAGTTTCCATCTACCAAATCCACTCACACGGCTTTGGTCGGTTCGAGACTATAGTAGTAGACACTTGCCCAAGGTGCCATGCAGTGGGACTGAACCTGGAACCATGTGGTTCGTAAGCAAGCTACTTACTACACAGCCACTCCTACGCCTATAGTAACTATTCTATAAGAAGTTATCTTTGCTCACCTCCTTTGTACATAACCAGCAAAACCGAACACCTTGTTTCTTTATTGCTACCTGACATTCTACTCGACCAGGCACCACTGGGTGAAATATGGTAAACCTCAGGTGTCTGAACAAACAGCAGCAGCAATGTTTGAATGACCTGCAGAGATGAAACTTAATTAACTGATGTTCCCAAATATCTACACCACACAGTACAAACTGTTACTGAAAGCAGAGATGAAACTTAATTAATATATATTTTCAAATATCTACACCTCGCTATACAAACTGTTGTTGAAAATATTGTTTTTATTATGCAGAGTTTATTGCTTCCACTACTTCTACATTAGTTTCGTTTTCTGTAGCTTATTACTGTTTAGATAAAACATGCTTGTAAAAAAAAATAATGTTCTTTGGCCTGAAGCTTTACATAAAGCATGCTTGTGCAAAGTTTTCCTGTAGCTTGCAGCTTCAATAAAACATGCTTGTGCAAAGTTCTCTGTAATTATTTTCTTCTTAAAAAAAAAGAAAGACAAAAAGTGAAAGAGGTCGGGTACTATGTGAAATCAAGTATCGGTCATGCGATACCGTTCTTCAGTCTTCATCCTTCAGTTGCCGCTATGTAAATTGATTAACCCAGAATGTTAGATAAACAAAGGTTTGATTGTTTAAACAAACATTATTTTTGGTAATAGTATTAGTGTAGGTAGCTATAAAGTGATATGTTTACTGATATTGCGATTTTTCTTCATCTGTAGTCTTGAATTCCCCACGTGTATTACAATGTGCATTATGTTTTGGTAAGTTGAGGTAACCTCTCAGAAAACAAAAAAAAATTTTGAAATATTAAAAAATAGTACTTAATCAGTGTTTTCTACCAAATATAATTCAGATTGTCTCTGGAATTATTGGTTTGGTTGAAATGATGGAGCAAAATTTATTTTTGGAGACAAATACTAAAATGCATTGAACATTAATTTTTTCCCCTCTTTGTTTTTCAACGTTTCTTTCACAAATACTAATAAAGTTAACATCAAGCCAGTTACCAGGATTGACTTATCCGACCTTGTTTTATAATCTACTAACTTGAAATATCTTGAGCATGTAGCTATTATATAAGTGTGTATTAATAAGACTCAGTTATGGTCATACATACTTATATAATTTTGTGACTTTCTGCTAAGGGAACTTTTGCAAGTTAGGTGAGTCTGGGGAATTAGTTATTTAAATAAGAATTGTTAAGAGAAATGTTCTTAATGCTTACATCACTTAAATGTGAAGTGGAAACCCTATTATTAGCTATCTTTCTCGAAATGTATAAAGTTTCTTACTTAGAGCATAATTTGATGGATGCAGACCAACAAAGGAGCATATCTGCATGGTCACTCAGCTTGTTAGAGAGAGCAGTCAGATTCTCTCATCACACTCTGTCTTTTAAAAAAGAATGGGACAGGCATCTTAGATACTGTAATCTTAACTATACAAAATGGTTGGATGATTGATCATGACCTGAAAATCTTTGATTGTAAATACCACCAGTTAAATGGATCCTTCTCCATTATTATATATCCACAGCTATTTTTAACTTCTGGAGTTCAAAATTGATAATCATAATTTTCCTTTTCTAAATTTCAACTAACTTTGGGCTCAAAAATTAGCAACAATTTAGGTCTGATTATTTAATTCTTTTGTGACCATATTTATACCAATACACAGTCTGTGTGATCAGTTTTTGTTCCTTTTTAATAATCAAGAATTTGGGACTAAATTTAGTAAAATAACTAACCTCTTTATTATTAATCTGGTGTTTTGAACACAGTGAAACAAAATGTACTCATAAAAATTGTTTACAATTTTAAATAAACTTGAATAATGGATGATTTTGAATCATAAAACCAGGAAGAGTTCAGGTAACTTGGTATCTAGAGTTGTAGGCAATCATTTTTTCTTTAAATTTAAAAAAATATTTTTTATAATGATGTTGATAATTTAAAGAGCTTCTCTGAAATACAACATGAAGTAATTTTTGCTATAAATATGTTTTATGAAAGAAAAAGAAAAAAAGGTCTCAGTTCAAGCATAATTAGAACCTTGAACTGGTTTCATCTTCAATTCAGTGGATTAATTTGTCAACTGCAGTAATTAGGCATTTAGCTCATCAAAATTTAAGACCTAAATTATTAGGTCCATAAGACCTAAATCATTAGGTTGTTATATTCTAAAATGACTAAACCTAATAAATTGATTGATTTATGGTGTGTCATTGATGTTTCTTCTGTTTTTTAATTGATTGATTAATGAAACTTAATCCTACCTAGTTGAAACTCTGATAGCAGTTTTATCTCACTGACCCTTTAATTGCTAGAAACTATCCAGTTCAGTTCATTGCATAATATTATTTTATGGACGAAAAGTTATCACATGTCATTCTATAATTATTGTGATAATTGCTACATTGCCTTCGTTTTTTTGGTTTTTTTCCTTCTATTAGAGATTCAATTTTCAGTTGCCAAACTGTACATACTTATTTGAGCGCTAATATTATTTATAAGTTTTTGCAAAATAGATCTCTTAAAAAAAGAAAAGAAAAAAAACATAGACTGTCAAATTGAAGTGTTGACTGTTTTGTTGGTTTCTTCTGCGGAATACTTTGCGTCTTGAAGGAAAGAGAAAATGCAACAACAACATTATTTTATCTTAATTATTTTTAACACAACTTTTATTATTGCTGTTACACAGACTGTTATCCCACAAATTGTTTGATCACTTTTGCACCCACCCACACACACACACACACACACTCTTTAAAAACTAATAGTTTGTTAATGATTTCTGCTAATCATTAACTGAATAAGCAAATTAGTTTTCGTAAGTCCATGCAAAATTAGAAGTGGTTTCTACCAAATGTAGCTAGGTATATGTTAAGGATGGCTTTTTAGTCAACAGCCCTTACTGGTAGTTTTGTAATAGTGTTGATTGATAGCGTAGGGATAATTGGTTACAGCTAGGGATATTAGTACATTGGACTACCACTATTTGCTGCATTATTGCACAGTGCCATTACAAATGTATACAAGAACTATAATGCTTTAGTCTTAAGAATATTTTTTTTACCAAACAATTTTAGATGTTACATGGTGGTGAAATAAACTGGATAGTAGTTACTGCCTAAACATTTCTCATCTGACTTCCAAAAAAAAAAAAAAAGTGAAAAAGGTCCATTTAGTAAAATGACTCAAGAAAAATAAGCTTGGCTTAACTACTCAGCTTGTCAGCTGAATGGAACAGAGTGAAGCATTCACTGAAGATAAATGGGCTTGTTAAATTTTGCAAGTTTCAAACTCAAAATTCTACCCGGATTAATTTTGGTTTTCATCTTACCCAGCTGAAAGTTAGGATCAGTAACCTTACAGTTAAAATACAAATAAAAAAGATAAAGGATGAAGATCCTTCTTGAGTCATATTGACTGGTAGGGCCAGTTTCTGTGGCACATATATACCCTCCCAGACAGGACATTGGTCTGTTGCAAGATTACTCATTTTTGCCAGCTGTGAATGGACTGGAACAACGTGAAAATGAAGTGTTTTGCTCAAGAACACAATGCACTGCCTGGTCCAGGAGTTGAAATCACAATCTTACAATCATGAGTCTAACATCCTAACCATTAAGCCATGTGCCTCCACAGGATCCAAATAAAGTATTGGAATTAGGTTTTAACCCTTTAACATTCAGATTGTTTATTCAAATGTAATGCTTTTTGATTCACATTGTTTTGAATTAATCGTGCATTATCTCATAGCTTCAAGATTTCAGTGACATGATTGTTTATTTTTAGAATGACATTGTAGGATAGGTGTGAAAGGCTAGATCTAGCCAGTTTGTACAAAAAGGAGGTAGAATATATGGGCCAGATAGGGCTGGCTATAAGGGTAAATCTTTTCACAGGTTTTGTATTTAAAACACAAAAATATGAAATATTAATTTTCTCTTTGTTTTAATTTTCATCTTGGCATCCACAGAAGTAACAACCATATTTACTATATTCTACATAATTTCTTTTCTAATTTTCACTTGTAATTTTTGCAAAGTTATGAGTCCTGGAATATTTAGACTCCCTCAAAACCATGTGATTTGCAAATTTGTTGAATTAATTATATTTGCACTTCCCCCTTTTTTCTTTTCCTTTTTTTTCCTTCTCCTCTTCCTTTTTAGCTTTCAGTCCACCAAGTCCAATGCGGCGGAATACGCCAGGGAGCCAGCCATCATTCTACACACCCACATTTCTTCCTGGGACCTCTCCCCCAGTTTTCACACACAGTCCAAACGTTACAGTAAGTAACTCTCCTGAGGACCAGTCGTCTTTCTACCCACCTACCTTTCTTCTGGGAAGCTCTCCCCCTGTCTTCGCCTCAGATCTTACGGTAAGTTACCGGTTGGAGGAGCTCAGGGAAGTGTCGCTACTGTTTGTAGTAGATTTTAGGATATAACACGGTTGGCGTTCAATACACAATCAATACAGCCTTGGCTTCCCTAAGTTGTAACACACCTCCTCCTTACATCATTAGGGTGACTTTGTCTAGATCTACTGCTAACAGTAGAACATCTTCATTGACAGCTGAAGGAGAAGTCAACTGAATATTTTCACTCATTTATTCTTCATTTTCAGGAAATCTTTTGTTTTCTGAACCCCTTTTAGATGTTTACTTCTTAATAATTTGAAGAACAAAGAATATATATTTATACATTTAAATATCAACTTGGGGTAAATAGTTTCCACTAATTTTTCTCGTCTCCACGCCGTTTGAAATGTGTTAAAAGTTTAAACTTTCTGAAAAACCTTTGTCAAGTTGCATCTACTCACAGCTATGTAGCCACTAACTCATTCTCAATAAGTTCTCTCTGAATTATCTACAGAGATTTGAATTTCTAATTTAAAAAGTACAACTAATTAATTCTTACAAAACCATTTTCTAAAATATCGAAAGAAGAAACTTAAATGTTTTTTCTTCCTTTTTAGGGACATGAACTAACACATTCTAATACCAAGTGAGATTTGTTAAAGTTCATCAAGTAAAAAATAACAATGCTTTATCTCAAATGCCATCATTATTATTAAAATTGCAGTTCATTATCATTTCTGTATCTATTTCCCTCAGTTGGCTTAATTCTCTTTAAATTCTCTAGTCGTTTATCAACAGAAGAATATATTTAATTGCATCCTAACTCAATGAGTTTCCAGCCAGTATTGAACGCAAGCCTTGTCTTAGTTTTTATCATGAAAAATCAACAAAAGCGAATTCCTGATAGTAAATGTTAATGTTAGCTATTGTCATGTTATCTAGATTGCCTGCAAGTTTTGTATAGCCACTCACTCACTCACTCACCCACCCACCTATTCAACTCTCTATGCAATGTGGTATGTTCTATAGAGATCATGGTATGATATAGTGTTGATTTAGTGAAGTTGTCATGACAATCAATACAACTGTTCTAATTTATCATGATTGTTTGTTATTTTTTTTTTCCCCAACATTTGCTTGTCTTACTTTCTCTCTATTTCAAAGCATTAAGCACTGATAGGTTTAGATTCCATGTATAAATCTTCCTTCTCCCTTTATCTGGAATAGCTAGGTGAGCATGTTTACTTACTTAATTGCACTCTCAGAAATGACATACACTTCATGTATGCATGTGTGTGTGTGGGCATATTAATGTCTGTATATGTATAAATTAAAACCTGTAAACATTGCTTTTGTTTATACTATCATAAACACTACACTTGTCTGATGGCCATTTTGTCCATCCGTTATAAAAATGCTTCTGTCCAGTATGTAGGTCTCTTGGAATATCATAATAGCACATTTTGAATAGACAGCTTTGAGCTTTGTTAGTCTATTATTATTGTTGTTTTCCCACGCGTTCTCTTAATTTTATGCTTCCAAAATAATATTTTTTTTTTACTTGCGAAACCTGCCAAAGCTCCAGTACAAAAATTGTCTTAAATAAAATCTATGATTTGTTTGAGATATGGAAAATCTTGAATGAATTGTTTTGATCTCAAACCACTGTGTTATTATTATTATTAAGGTGGCAAGCTGGCAGAATTGTTAACACACACTGTACCGGATGCTTGGCAGCACTTTGTCCGTCTTTACGCTCTGAGTTCAGATGCCACAGAGGTTGACTTTGCCTTTCATCCTTTAAGGTTCAATAAAATACCAGTTGTGTACTAGGGTTGATGTAATTGATTAGCTCCCTCCACAAAAATGTCAGGCCCTGTGCCTATAGTAGAAAGGATTATTTTTTTTTTATTATTGTTAAGGGAAACTAATGAAAAATGTGTTATTCCTTTCATTAAATTATGACATTATGTGTAACTAATTGCAAAATGTAACGCATTGAAATCTGAAATTCCAGAGTAAATAATGCATAATTAATTAATTAATTCTGAAATTCTGTAACTTATCACTTAATTTAATAAACAATTTTTCATGGTTGGATCTATCAACTTTCATTAATTATGGCCCTAACTAATCTTCTTTCGGACATTTTATACCAAATTTTTAACTATTGTCACTATTTCCATCATAAATAACCTCCCCACTCTCTAAATCCGTTTTCCACTATCATGTTGCTTAATTGCTGTATTTCTTCGTCTTAAATCATGCACTTGTCATATCGCAGTACTATTCTCTCCATCAGAATTAGAAGCTATTTTTTGGAAAAAGTTTCAAATTTTTTTAAGCTGGAATTTTTATTCTGCTATTACAAAACTTGGGACGGTATGCCAAAAACAGGTTCCTGTATTATTGACATAATCTCTTAAATATTCTATATCTTTCCATCAATCCCATGACTATAGCCCATATTTCTATTTCCACACCTCATGTTTTGTTATCTTATATGTACTGATTATACATTGAGTTATTTTCATTTTGTCTTCTGTATTGAATAATTTGATCTGGCAGACCTCATGGACCATCATGTCGACTAAATATTGCCTGCTTCATTTGATGCAGAAAGAAATGTAATTTTAAAGAGGGCCTTAACAAAAATATCTCTTCAGTTTTGGAGCCCCTGTGGGGAATGTCTAGGGATGATAGGAACAGGCCTGATGGCTCAATCCCTTTGTCTCTAGACAAAAACACCTTACATGGGATACTACTGTAAATGATTCTTTAACTCCTTCATATATTCTAAATGTTGCAGTATAAATACAGACCATTGCATCCATGGTTGAACAAAGTTGTATAAGCATTGCCAAATACAAGGTAACTTACAGATTTTGACCCATGGTATTTGAAAAGCTTGGTGAAGCTGGGCTGCTAAACTCAAAGATCTTGACCTCTTTAGTATCGTATCTAACCAAAGTGTCATGTTAGACTATTGAGGGAACATGGCTGGTCCAATGTCTTGACCTTCACGTTTGTTCACAGTGTTGTTGCGAGTGTCTTAGGTTGCTTCCATAGGTGAAAGGTAAAGAGAAATTTTTCAGTCTCCCAACTGCATTTACCAGAGCCTTCTAACATTTGTTTTTATATGTTCTTCAGTACTTGAAACAAATTAAACACTCTTCTATCTTACTCTTGAATTTAGCTTTTCATACAAAACAATTATGTATATATAGCCATTCAGAAACACACAAAGACTGTTAACTTCACTTAAAAGATTTATTTGGTGTCAACGTGTTTGTTGCACCCACTGCAACCTGGTCACTGACACAGTTCCACTAATTTCAGTTTTTTGACACCAAATAATGAATGTTTTAGTGAAGTTAAGTTTTGGTGTCTCTTTCAATGGATGATGCCTTTCATGCTATAATAGCATTAGTTTCAACATTATCAGATCAACTTACTTGCTAGACAAGTATAGCTCTGAAATTTTATTTGTGCATATATATATATATATATATATATATATATATATATATATATATATATATATATATATATATATAGTAGAAATATGTTACGAAAAGAAAATATAAAATACACGTGGAAATGTAAGGGTAAAATATGAAAAATCAACGAAAATGCATATTGCAAATAGAAAAAGGCTATTTATGACAGGTAACGACAAATATATACATTTAGATTGACTGAGGTAGTAATACGAGTCGTAAAAGTCATTATTATGAGATGATTATAAGATGATAATAAAGTAAGAGAACAAAACGAACCAATGGTTTATGCAAAGCTATTCATCGTTTGAACAACACTGGTTAATACAAAAGGTGTATTAACCAGTGTTGTTCAAATGATGAATAGCTTTGCGTAAACCATTGGTCCGTTTTGTTCTCTTACTTTATTATCATCTTATAATCGTCTCATAATAATGACTTTTACGACTCGTATTACTACCTCAGTCAATCTAAATGTATATATTTGTCGTTACCAATCATAAATAGCCTTTTTCTATTTGCAATATGCATTTTCGTTGATTTTTCATATTTTACCCCTATATATATATATATATATATATATATATATATATATATATATATATATATATATATTGGCCTGCTCGCCTAGCCAGCGGGGTGGCGTCATTTGAAGGCTAAAATAATGCGAAGCGCATTGTGACCAGCGATGTGTAGCAACATCTGATAGCCTGATCGGTCACGGTGATATATATATATATCTGTATGTGTGTTGTTTGTATAATTATTTCCATCTTTGTAAATGCTCTGTAATGTGTAATTTTATAGCTAAAGGAGTTGTACTTGTTTAGCACATGATTTGATCTGAGACCAAGTTGAAACTAAAGTTACTACATGGTAGAAGAGCTAATTAATATTACACACAGCTGTGAAATTTTAAGTTTTTCACAAGGTATCAAAATTGCAGTGTCGGTGACTAGGTTATAGTTGTGTAACAGAAATCTTAACTCCTCATAAAATGAAATTTAAAGTGTATTTAATAGTTTTGTTTGCTATTAAATGACATTTCCGCCAAGTAGCTATATTTCAGCTATTTCTATTAAGTTCTGAGTGGTCAAAATACTGCAAACTTCTAGTTAACAACATCATCATCATCATTATCATCATCCGTTCTCCATGCTAGCATGGGTTGGACGGTTCGACTGGGGATCTGGGAAGCCAGAAGGCTGCACCATGCTCCGGTCTTATCTGGCAATGTTTCTAGACTGGAGCCTGGGGCAGCCTTCTGGCTTCCCAGATCCCCGGTCGAACCGTCCAACCCATGCTAGCATAGAGAACGGACGTTAAACAATGATGATGATGATGATGATGAACATATACTAAGAAATTATTAAAATTATCTTGCTTTAAGAATAAAAAGAGACTAATACAACTTCACTGTAAATGGTGTTGATCCTGAAATTTCACTACCTTTATTTGGTCAGTACACACATTTCTTAACAGATTTATCAATTTCAGGTTAGATAATTAGCACTTGCTCTTTACCAAGCAGTTTTCTGGAATTTGTCATTATTATGATCGTCATTTAATGGCATGGGTTGTGGGGTTTGACTGAAAACTGGGGGGGGGGGGTTCTGGTCTGATTTGGCAAGGCTTCTATAGCTGGATGCCATTTCTAATGCCAACTACTCCGAAAGTGTAGTGAGCGTTTTTTACGTCTCACCAACGCAGGTATCATTCACCTGACACCGGCATCAGCCATGACTATGATCTCACTTGGCTTGACAGGTTTACACAAGCATGGTATATCGCCAAAGGTCTTGGTCACTTTTCACTGCCTCCTTGAGGCTCAATGCTCAAACAGTGCTTTTTATGTACCAGTCAGATGGCACTAGCATTATCCACAATTTCACTTGGTCCGACAGGTCTTCACAAGCACAGCATATTGCACAGCATATCTCCAAATGTCTCGGTCACTATGGGCCTTCATACAAAATGAAACTGTCAGTGGTTCCATTGCAGTTTTCCTTTACATTTTGCTCCCTCAAGTTCTTCTCCATCCTGACCCCCCACTTGCCATCCTTCCATCACATTTGGCAACATCACTACCATCTACATCAAGAAGATACGGTCCAGTTTGCTTAACTTGATTTTTGCTCCTTCCGAAATGTTAATTTCCATATACAATAGTAAAATACTCCTCGTCTTTTCTGACTTTCTCTACTTCTTTCTTTCCTCTGAGATCAGTCTGCTTAAAACAAGCTTTTCATTTTGTCATTCATCATCATACGGTTATTCATTAAACATTGTCATGTTGTTTTCCTTCTTGTCCTTTGACAGTATGGCTGTCTACTCAGTTACACATTCACTATTTTTTCTTTCTTCACTAATGAAACTTCCACCTTTTTACTTTTTTTTTTGACACCCTTACACCTAATCTTTCCTTTCCTCCACTTGGTATTTCGCTTCTCTCTACTAACCATGCTGCCACCCACCCGCAAGACTTAACATACACTTGCCACAGTTTTCTTTTAATATTTGTTTTTCTTTAAACCATTCTTCTCATGTGGTTCTCATTTAGCTGCAGAGTTCTTTCCTTTTAGTATCTATCAGGATCCTTCCTCCAGAGATACACCACATTATCATTACGCTTGTTACTCAAAGCCATTTTCTTTGTGTCATTTATGCTTTTAATAGAATACCACCGTTATCTCTGTCATTTTGATTACATTAGAATTCTATTCTGAAATGTCTCAATAACTTACAATCAGTAAGTATGGCTATGCCTTGCTGGAAAACTGTGAGAAAAGTTTTAAAAAAATATATTAAAAATGCATATATATATATATATATATATATATATATATATATATATATATATATAGACCCTGCTTGTATAGTAATAGTAATAGTTTACACAGAAACCCTAAGACTAATTCTTACTCCTTTAATATTTTCTGTTGATTTTAATGTCTAACACAAAACTTTAGTGATTAATATATAAATTTTGTAAATTGGTATTAAAAATACAAAAAGAAGACTACAGTTAAGAGTAATAATAATTACTCTTATAATGTTAATAATAATAATAATAATAATGATAATAATAGAGGCCAACTGTTGAGATGTCAACATCTTAGTGTCCCAGGACTATAACGTAGTAGCGACACACTCTCTCTCTCTGTGCTAGTGGACCAAACTATACTTCCTGCCGATACATTTACCTTTAGATTTGGGTTTGCGAGGATAAGTGGAGCGTGTTTACCCATTACATCTCCCCTCCTATCCCTTCTTTATGCTACTTATATCTTTTACATCGTTATGAATTTATTTTCAATATTTTATTCAAATATTTAACTGTATTGTTTTATTACTATTCTGTTAATTTCATTTTCTTTCCTTTGTTGTTGATTTTATTAAAAAAAAGAAAAGAAAAAGAATTTAAAGTATATATATATATATATTTTTTTTATTTGTAATGTTACGTTTACATTTTTTAATTAATTCGTTGATTAAAAACATGTTGTACCAGAAAAGTTTAGAAATGCATTCGACCTTGTAGAATTATGTGACGGGATAAATAATATAAATAAATCTTCAAATTTGAATACCATTATTGGGGTTACCAAAGCTGGAAGCAATCTAAATACTACTTTGGTTTCGCTTAATTATATGCATGATATATAAACAAATACATACGTACACATACATTTGCACAAAACCATGCAAAAATATATATATATATACACCACACACATGCACATGCACGCACACATGCACATAGAGACCTCCCCCCCACTCTAATGAAAAGTAAGTGCTCTTCACAAGTAAGTGTTATTTCTTTGTTTTATATTTCTAAATATTTTTTGCACATGTCATCAATGTTGAAAGTTTATTTGATTCTGCATGTTTCTTTTTTTATTATCTCTTATTCATTGTTTGATTTTTCCATGTTGTAATAATCATTACTGTTTTAAAAGTCCATTAGTAAATATTCCAAACTCCTATAAGGGTGATTAATAAATGCATTGCATTTACTTTTTCTTCGTTATTAATCAAGGAAACCAATTTTAAAGTAACGAAGAGTCGTTGTGTTCAGTCAATTTTTGTGTGATAATTTCAATTGTGTCTCTGGTAGGCAGGCTAGAATTTTTGTTTCATGAGCTTCTGATAGAGAAAGTGTTGACATTTTTCTTCTTTTTTATTTTTTTACAGCATCAGTTCCTAGGTATTTTTAGGGAAATCTTAACTGGATTAACCTAGTTATATATATATTAACTAGTGATACAAATGTTGTATCACCTGATGATATGATACTGCTATTTATTATGTTTTTGTTTATTGGCAGGTGTGCAAGCAAGTGTTGAAGGGGCTTAAACATTTTAAGGGTTGTTTGGGGGTTTGTTTCAATCTTCATTAATTTAGCTCCATCATGACCCCCTTCCATTAGCAATTTGCAACATTTCTTTGTTCATCATGTTTTCTCATATTTTCATATTAATTTGTTGCATTCAGTAGGCAGTTCATCTGATAACCACTTGATTTCTAATCAAATCAATCATCTGATTGGTCAAAGCTATACACACACACACATATATGTGGAGGTGCAATGGCCCAGCGAACTTGCAGTCGTAGGATCATGGTTTCAATTCCCAGACCGGGCGTTGATAGTGTTTATTGTGCGAAAACACCTAAAGCTCAACAAGGCTCCGGCAGGGGGGGTGTACTCTTTCGCCACGACTTTCTTTCACTCTTTCTTCTGTTGGCCTACTCGCTTAGCCAGCGGGGTTGTGTCATTTGAAGGCTAAAACAATGCAAAGCACATTGCGACCAGCAATGTGTAGCAACATCTGATAGCCTGGTCGGTCACGGTAATATATATATATATATGAAAATATAAATATATAAAAATGAAGGTTTACATAATGGATGCATTTCCTATTATATATTATGCAAACCTGAAACATATTAAGTGATTTCAAAATATCATTATTTGATTTGACTTCATTATTACAACTAGATACACACACACACACACACCCATAGAGGGTAGTTCTCTAAATATTTTTGTACTTTATACCAGCTTTCTGGTCTTCAGTTTAACAAAATCATGAATTTCCTGACATTTTAGATTCAATTTTCCCATGCTATCATGGTTGGGAATTTTGTTATTTTTTAATTTTTTAGTTGTAACCCCTTCTTTCTACTAACCACCCAATCATAAAGTATTTTATTTAGTCATCAAACTAGGGTCAATCACAATGCATGATGGCTAAAGGCAAATCTAAACTTCTTACAATGTTGTTAGAAATCTACCACTTTACCTTACAGCTATAGAGCTAGGCTTTAGATTATTCCTTCCAATGAAAATAAAGCCAAACATCATTTATGATTGTCAGGAAATTTCTCTCAGTTCCAATGTAATCTTTATACAACAAGGTTTTAACCACCACCTTTTCATTCAACAAAATTTTGTTGCTTAGGTTATTTTGTAATATGCTTAGTGCTCTCTTAACCTATTTACCTTAGCAAGCAAAATAGGACTTCCTCTCAAAAACATCTGGTTATTGATTTAATGAATTTAAAATCTGAATCACATCCAGCCTCTTGTTCTTTGCGAAAGTAAGCAGCTGTCAGATTATCCAAAAGTCTTGTAACTTGATTCACTGCTTCAAGTTGCTTTGAAAAGTATAACTGAAAAACCACTTTGGAAAGTGATTCTTTCAAGAAGTTCCTCCAGATCCCGAATACTTTGCCAAATTCCTAAACATCAATTATTCTTTTGTAGTTTCCTTCTAAGAGATTTTATCCAAGTGGGGTTTCTATAAACCTCAACTATATAGGTACAGGCATGGGTATGTGTGTCTGTAACCACATGATTTCAGGTTCAATCCCACTGTACGGCACCTTGGGGAAATGCCTTTTATTATAGCATCAAGTCAACCAATGCCTTATGAGCAAACTGTGGAAGCCTGAAAAAAATATATATGTGTATGTATGTAAATGTGGATCTATGGTAGAAAATCTCAAAACAGTATATCCACTTTAAGTAAGACATACAGAATACTATTCTGAACCAATACTGCTTCTTTTGCTAGTAATGAATGTCTGTGTATTTGTTACCCCCACATACTCACACACACCCTGACAACCAGTATTGGTTTGTTCACTTCCTTCATAACCTAGCATTTCAGCAAAAGAGACTGATAGACTAAGAACTACCACTGGGGTCTCTTTGCTTGGTTAAACCTTTCAGGGCTGTGCTGCAGCGTGGCCACAGCCCAGTGACTGGAACATATAAATCGTATCTCACCACTGGTGTTTCTATCATGTTTCTTTAGTCATTTGCTTCTAAACCATCCATCCAGATGTTGATCTCCACCTTGTGTGGTGATATTTTTGAAGTTTTCCAGTTATTGGGACACAACTGGGAAAAATCATTTTCATAGCCACAAAAGAAATTGAACTCAGCACTCTTCGCTGACAAGCCACTTCTCAATCTTACAATGTTGTTGCTATTCATAACGCACAGTTCATCCCACCTAGTACCTACCTGTTTTTAGTTGTAAGTCAAGGTTCTTGTCCATAGACATAACACAGTGGCAGCCTCCAGGCTGGTTGTACTGGACTCCTTCTACGGCTGTCTATCTCTGGTCAGTCATGGCTATGCAGGTCCTATATAGCAAGTGAGATCATCTTGTCATTGGTCGGCCTCTTCATCTTGTCCATTCTATCACTCTGATTGTGCATGTTATCCTTCAGTCATGTGATGTGACCATCCCATCTATATTTGTCCAAGAATCATCAAGGAGAACAAATATAGATGTACCTTACAATGTCCACTCAAACATTTTTGCTCTCCCTACCAAGGTAGAGTTTTTCTATTTTTAAGTCTTTGCCTATCTGAATACTATACATTTTTCTTACCAGAATAAAAATCATCATACTCTTCATTTCCTCACCTCATTATACGACTGTAGGTGGAGATTTCTGAGCAGTTTCTTAAATTGCTGAAAATGTTAGGCTAGGATTCATAACGAGAAAAATTAAAGAATAAAGCTGTTTGCATATTTCATCTTTAATTTGCTTCTAAACCTGGAATTCTCTTTAATTTTCGTCAATCTACAATGTCTGTTATTGGTTATTCCTGGCCCTTCAGTCCAATCAGTCACTCTAGTATGTACAATATCTGTCACCAGAATCACATAACTATGAGAATACTATCTTTAGTTTGTTTTGATTCTCTACATTAGTATTATCTTGAACAATTTATACCGGAACTGTCTTCTTTAATTTAGCATCAGATGGGATTTAACTTCATACAACAAATTCAACCAGTTGCTCAGGATTCATCATTGAAATGCTTAAAAATGTCTTTTGTTTCAGTCATTGTACTGCAGCCTTGCTGGAGCACTGCCTTGAAGCATTTTAGTCAAGCAAATCAATCCCAATACTTCATTTAAAAAAAAAAAAGCTTAGTATTTATTTTAGCGCTCTCTTTTGCCAAACTGCTAAGTTTTACGGCATATAAACACACCAACACCAATTGTTAAATGGTGGTGGGAGACAAACACAGATACAAAGATATTCACACACAGATGTATAAAGCAGAGGATTTTTTCAGTTTCTGCCTGCCAAATCTACCCACAAGGCTTTGGTCAGCTTGAGGCTATTGTGGAAGACTCTTGCATTGAACCCAGAACCATGTGTTTCTTGGGAAGCAAACTTCTTACCACACAGCCATGCCTGCACCTATACATGTTGCCATTGCTGCAGGGCAGATTGTTTACAAAGGACATAAACATGACATCATCGTCCCTCAAATGGTTCCATGCAAAGATATGCAGAAAGCGGGCCCACATGAAATACAGGCCATAAAAGAAGATACTTGCCTAAGGTGCTACACTTTGGGATGGAACCTAAAGGCTTGGAGTTAGGAAGTATCCAGATCTTCGTAATATGTAAGAATATGTGTGTATGTGCTCCAGCATGGCTGCAGCTCTTGAGCTGAAGCTAGTTAATGAATTATGTATTCTATTCATTACCTTCTTTGTTCTTCGAGTTTTAATTACAAACTTCTAATCTAGCCAAATAGCGTGTAGAGATTATCTCCCTTACATTGGTCACTTGGCCATACCACATATTATCTGTGTGTGTGTGTATATATATATATATATATATATATAGGCAGATAGACATGAATTTCATTAAAGCATGTGGTTTTATCAGAGTACCTCTTCAGTGATTCATTCCCCTCACCTCCATGATTTTTTACATAATTTTATAGAAAGGCTATTACTTTAGTTATTGCTTATTGAGTACCTTTGTAGGTTAAATGTACATTGATTGCTCTTTTCCTGTTTGTCTTGGAGTGAAAAGCTAAGCCTTGGTAACATTAGATGCTAATAGGTGGCTTTCTTGTCAATCCACTAATTTGGTATGTAAGTAAAGGAGCCACGAGTTATCTCCTTTGGACAGTTTGGCTTTTGTCTTCCTAATTATTTATCAATTATTTTTTAGTAATAGTATTGATTTCAGTGATGGTATGGAGATTTAAGTCCATGCATTGTTGGTATTCTGTCCTCTCTATATATATACATTCCAGTCACACTACATATTAATCTACATACAAGAGTGTGTCAAAAACAAAGCAGAAAAACATGCAGTTTCTTCTTCAGAAATCACATAATTAAAAACAAATTTCTCCTTTTTGCTCATTGTTTAGCGAAGTAAAATCATTTTTCTTAGTTAAGTCTTTCAGTAGATCAGAGCAGGGGTTAGTGTGTTGACAGTTTTCAATGATGAATTTTCTGTGTCAGTTATATATATGTTAAAGCTGTTGTCTATATGTTTGTTGTTTGAACAACACAGTTCTACTTTTAATGTCTGTACTCTCTATGTTTGCTGCTTGTTAAGCTGTAAGAACTGTAGATAATTTAGACCACTCTGTGGAACAATCAGAAAGAGGGCATCTTTGCAAAAATATTTGAAGTAACAGGGTTGATGTCAAAGTCAGCATGTATAATAAGGTTGACTCTTGAATTCTGGACATTAATATGTAATCAATTCTTCCTAATGGATACCATGCTACTATAAAAGGTTGATAGATCTCAGAAAATAGGCACATAGATCTATTTTATTATTGGGAAATGGCATGGTATATTATATCAACATCCTAGATTGTTATCTGCCCCTCTTAAATTAGAGCACTGTAAAAAAAAAAAAATATTTTCCCTATAAACTATGTAAATTTCACTATTATTATTTTAAATGTAAATATTTCTTTATTATCATGGAACTTAATGTGGAAAATTTTTCCTTTCAGAAACCCAGACCAAGCCCTGAGAAGTTTGTACGGCCTGGCAATGTGCCACAAGACAAAACCTGATGACACCACTTTCTGCCTCCTCTCGGAAGTATTGCCCTGACCATTGTCCCAGCTTTGTCTGTGTGTATGCCAGTTTGGTTGTATTAATGAATGAATGTATATGTCTGATAGCAACACTAAGCACCAATACACTCCCCCAAAATTACTCCTTATTGAAATCTTTCAGTCACTTTATAGTGTAGAGTAGCGCTATGTGATAACCTGGTGTAAGTATGCCAAGAACAGTTTTGTTTTTCCAAAGAATTGTTGATTATATTACTCTACCCATTAATGACAGGTAGTTTTGGTTGCTTATAAGAGCAAATTACATTTTGTAAGGCAGACAGGTGTATTTTCTGGTAGGCTATCTTTAAAAAAAATCTACACCTGCTCTGTCATCTCACTCCTGCTAACACAGTCTCTTACTCAAATATCAAGTTTGTCTACATAGGTATTTGGAGAAATCAGTTTGACCAAATATTGGTATGTTACAGGTGCCTCTAACTAACTTTATTATCTGTCTGGCTGATAAATTAGTCGATCTATATACATTACCCAAAGCTTGTTAAGATATGGCTAAATATTTGTTGTGAATGGATTGAGACCTGGGATCAAGATGATTTATAGTTAAGACTAGTGTATTAAATAACAAACACTTAGAAATTAGATAACATAATCCCGATTCTCATTCCATCTCAGTTAATATTTCATCTACCACATCCTCTTTCTCTACACTATATTAACTTATTGCAATTACACTAATTAAGAATTGTTATACCAAAGAGGATACCAAACTGATTGTTGACTTTTTTTTTGCAGATCCTTGTTGCCCATCTCTCCTTTTGGTATGCGTTTTCTTTCCCCTTTTTCAATTGATTTAAATATTTTGTCAGTTAACTTGTTAATCTCTTATTAACCCATTTCTCAAGTTAAACAAAAAAAAAAAAGTTTCATTTTTTAATCATTGTAAGGTTTATTTCTTCCAAACATAAACACTGCTTGCATACACACTCCAAACCACTGTTTGAATAATTTACTGCACTCCCCTATCATTTGCTCCTCCCTATTTTTGTCCTCTGTCAGGGTTATATATATATATATATATATATATATATATATATATGTATGTATGTATGTATGTATGTATCCTTGTTCCAAGAGTGTTGCCTGCATTTACTTCACTCTCAACATGATAGTTTTCTATGAGTCTGAAATGCCTTTGTTAGTTATGTCTGAAATTAAAATCTATGTACCAACATTTTCAAATACTTCGTCTTTCTGTCTCTCTTTCTTTACATGATATATAATATTTAGGGTGATTCAAAAGTCGCCATACATAAGAACAATTTATTTTTTTATAAGACAGTTTTTTATTTAACTGTTTCTTATAAAAAAAATGTTTTTCCTATGTATGGTGACTTTTGAATCACCCTGTATATATACGATTTCATTGACAATAACTTAGAGGTTTTACTGGCTGTTGTCAGTCTGACAAGGAATACAGCCAACAAAACTTCAAAGTTACAGTCAATAAAATTGTTACAGACACCGGGGTCTACACTTATAGCAAGTCCTTTATTGTTCACTGTTTTTATGCATATAAAAACTCATTTAAAAAAAAAAATCTCTCTCTCTCTATCTATCTATCTATCTATCTATCTATCTATCTATCCATCGATATATATATATATTGTTAGAAATGGTAAGACAACAAAAGAATGAAAGAGACCTCGATATTATGTAAATAGAGGAATTTATCTGTAAATGTAATATGCGACAATTATTCGGTAGCCATGATAAAACTCCGAGTTTTGGATGTCGGGGTGGAAATCTATGCCACCATCTCTTCAGTTATCCACCCATCAGAAAAAATGCATTTTTTCCGACGGCCAGATAACTGAAGAGATGGCAGCGTGGATTTCCACCCTGACATCCGAAACTCGGAGTTTTATCATAACTACCGAATAATTGTCACATATTATATTTACAGATATATATTTTCAGAGAAGCAGTACATCCTTGATACAGTAGCATGCCTTTGAACAAAAAAAACAATTAAGAGTGATTTTTTTTGATAATTATTTTCCACTTTGATGATTAGATGTTTACAACCTGTCATTACGATTTGTAAACATCTAATCATTTAAATGGGAAATAATTATCAAAAAGTCAGTCATTCTTATTTCATTTTTTCAAAAGCACCCTACTGTATCTAAGATTTTCCATTTTATATATATAATTACAAAATATTTATTCGTGTATGTAATTTGAGCACATAGTAAGAATATAATATAATTTTTGCTTATGTCTGAGTTATGATCTACTCATAATTCTTAGGTTTACTCCAGCCAGTCCTCAAAATAAGTAATAACCTTTATTTCAAACAGATTACTCATTAATTACTAGGGTTTCTTTCTGACAATTAGAGCTGTTTGGTTTGTAAATAATTTTGATCAATAACTTTAGTTTGTACAAATAGTCAAGAGATTTTCAGTATAATTCAAAAGTTTCAATTTGAGTTTCATGAGGTTCTTTATTTATAAATATAAATGTACTGTCAGATTTAAATTCTGGTACTTTTTAATATTTTCCCTCTCGGTTTTGTTTTTATTTGGTTTTGGTTTCTCTCTTGAATTAAATAGCTATAAAACAAAAAATTAATTAAAAATACATTTTGTTGCTGTTAGCCTGTTTCTTTTTGCTATAAATTATTTTTAATTATTGCAAATTGGTATATAGCTCACTTATAAAGAGCTTAGATCAGTTGTCTTGGAAGCTAATTTAAATGTTGTTTTATATAGTTATTACTGGGTAACTGACTCATTCATAGCATATTAGATCCATGTAAAAATCTACACATTTCGATATATATCAAAAAGCGAGAACTAAAGATTTTCTGTATAGAAAACACATTGTGTTGCTCAAATGATTTGAGCTTAAACACACTGAAATCTTTGACAACCTGTTTATCTGCATCTCTCTCTCTCTCTCATATATATATATATCATTATATATATATAAAATATGAATTAGAGATAAAACCACTATTAGGCAACTCAAACAGTGATAGACATAAACCAATACATAAATAACAAATAATATAAATATAATTAATGTCGTATATAATATATATATAAAAATTTAAAAATTAAAAATAATTTTTTTTATACTATATTAATTATATTTATATTATTTGTTATTTATGTATTGGTTTATGTCTATCACTGTTTGAGTTGCCTAATAGTGGTTTTATCTCTAATTCATATTTTATATATTTATACTGTGAAATTTGATTTAATACTAAATCTAATTTTTCCCTGTAAGTTTGGAGCTATACTCCCTAATGGAAAATGTTTGGAAAAAATATTGAATTTTATATTCAGTTATTACAACAAAAATTGCAGCTTGCATTTCATACTGTTTCAAAGAAAACACTTAATAATGTTGAGTTATTTTAGATAGCTTTCTCTCGGATTTGGTTTTTACCGTATTTATGCATAAAAAAAAAAGTCTGAACAGATCATTTGGTCTCCTTCACTAGTGATTTATAGCTTGTTAATTTAGATGCAATTAAAATAACTACAACCTGCATGTAATGGTTTATGATTACAAAGGTGAAATTTCAAATTCCCCCAGCCCCCATCTTTCACCTTTGTTGGAAAGCTGCGTATGCCCTATGATATTCTGCCTTGAGGTAATGTACAAACAGTCGGATATGATTGATGGCAGTGATGTCTCTTGGGTGAGAGTGTTTTAATAACTCCTCACTGCTTATGAATTTATTAACATGTATATGTCAGAGGGTTCTTTTTTCACATGCCTAAAATTCTTTAATCAAAATGAATTGCCAAATCTGAGAAATAAAGATATTTTACGTGGAGCTCTAATTAAAAAAAAAAAATATGTATAAATAAATAATTGCAGAAATAAATATTTCCAGTCTGTTAAATCCTATGTCCAGATCAGTGGTATTTTTGTTGGTTCTAAGCTGATCAGAGTTTAGTTTCCTACGTCCGTCTGTGGATAAAGCAAGTGTCTTTTTCTGTGAATGGTGCTAGAAGTTAATTTTTCTCTGGAGATTAGTGACAAAATTCTGCCATTTTTTATAAACGTACACATTCAGCAAATGGGGATATAAAAGCAGTTTAAAAAGGAAAAAAAAAAATTTTTTTTTAAACTTGGAAGTGGAGAAAGAGAACAGACCTAGTAAATACATTTTGTACGATATATAAAATATTCCGACATTTAATCATTCTGTCATTTTACTTGTCTGTAGATGAAATATTTTTGAAAGCTGCTTCCAATATGTTTGAATGTGTTCACAGTTTAAACCACAACACTTTTGGTTTGATTAAAGGATAAGCTGGGCAGTATGGTTAAATTCTGTTGTACATTAAATGATTGACCTAGAGAAGGTCTTAAATTCCCCACCCCTTTTTTTGTTTTATTGTTGTTGTTTTTTTAACTCTTAGATTAGTGTCCCATAATGCATCTCATCAGAGTGGCTTCCACAGATTTACTTGTCTACTAAAACTGGATAGTTTTCAGGTTCATTAGTGGCTGTTTATTTTTGTTTGTTTTTGTTTTTATTTACTTTTTTTTCTTGTAAGAAGCTTTTCGTGGTAATGAGTAATGAACAGTTGAAAAGTTATTGATTTTAGGAAATAATTCAAAGTGATTGATTTAATGCTTTTTCTCTCCCCCCCCCTTCCCCCTGCTCTCCCTCCTTTAAAATTTTTTTTTTTCTTGTAACACTGAAAGAAAAACAGATTGTTTTATTTTCAAATCTCTGTATTGGAAATAGTGATGTGGTTTGGTAACTTGTCATATGTAATTGCATTGGAAGATTGTTTCGATTCAACTGATTGCTTCTTTACATAGCTGGAGGGTTTATAGAGACCTGGCCTCTCTCTGTTTAAGGGTTTTAACAAAACGAATACTTATCGTCAATGTGAGATATGGGTGGTTTCATAAAACTTCACAATCAATTACTGAGGTTGAAAATCAGACATCGCTGTTCCCTACAGGCCAAACTGTTGATACTTTTGAAGACTTTCAGTGTATATTTTAAGACACGTGTGATTGCTAATAACCAATTAACCCAGTCGTATAATTTCTTGTTTTTCTTTTTCAAAGTTTTTGCCTTAACTGCAAATAAACAAATACATATTCCAGGGGTTGGCAAGTTCAAAAGAAGCTGTGTCTGGCCACTTAGAATAAACAGCTCCAGGATAAGTCTGAGAGTGAATAAAATATTTAATCTATAATTCTTAGTTCAACCAAATACATTTTATTGGTTATGGATTAAATATTTTCTTATATACATACATAAATATATATATATATATATACACACACACACACACATACACATACTCTTTTTTAAAAGTATCCTACAAGACACAAGTCAAACTATTTTGATGCAGATGTCATTAAATGTAATGGATATAGAGGTGCACAATATTAAATGTTACCATAGCAACCATTTACACATCCAAATGCAAGCAAGAACAAAATGTGATATGGATAGCAAGCCCCTCAAAAAGTGTGTGTGTGTATGTATGTATATATATATATATATATATATATATATATATATAAATATACACATACACACACATATATTATCACACACACACACATATAAGGTGTGTGTTTGTGTGTCTGTATATTTATGAAATATAAGAATTAGTTATCTAAATGTCAGGTGTTTTCCTCACATAGCAAAATGAGTCAGTATTTAAACTTGTGAAGTATTTATTTCTGCTTTATAAACTAAATGTGGGCGGTGGGGGGAAGATATGTTTGCTTCTTGTACAATGCTTTCGGCATTGTATATTACATATCATTAACAGAACAACCAAAGAAGGTATTTAGCGTGCACATCTGTGAAGCAGGAGTCTTGTAATGTCTTTAGATTTTTTTTCCCTCCTTTTTGGTAAGAGGGTGGGGAATTTCCTTTTACCTTACTTTCGACCTTAAAACAGCTGACGACAGTACTCAATGCAGATACTTTCATAGATATTTCATTCAGGTTCATTTGTCAACAGTCTGATTATAATTGAAGAAGGAGCTTGTTTCTTTGTGATTAATCCAGTGCCCCACCCCTATCCCAAATACCATCGCCAAAAAGATTCCAATTTGACATTAAGGTGTGTAGTTTCATCTTTGGTTCCTTCTGTTTTTCTATGGTGTAAACCTTTTATTTTTTCTTTGTTAACGTCTGGCCTTTGATGATTCCAAAATATACTAACCCTTCCTTAATTAGCTGTATTCCATACATTATATATATGTGTATGTATGTATGTATGTATGTATGTGTGTGTGCATGTGAAGGCACATGGCCTAGTGGTTAGGGTGTTGCACTCACGATCTAGTATTCTTGGGTTTGATTCCTGGACTGGGTGGTGTGTTGTGTTCTTGAGCAAAACACTTCATTTCATGTTGCTCCAGTCCACTCAGCTGTAGATGGGGAACCATGTGATGGAATAGTGTTCTGAACAGGGATAATGTTAGCCTGCTCACCTAGCCAGTTGGGTGGCGTCATTCAAAAGCTAAAACAATGCAAAGTACATTGTGATCAGCGATGTATAACAACACCCAATAGTCTAGTCCATCATGTGAGTTAGGTATGTGTGTGTGTGAAGGTGCTTGGCTTAGTGGTTAGGGTGTTGCACTCAAGATTGCGAGATCGTGGGTCTGATTCCCAGACCGGGCATTGCGTTGTGTTCTTGAGCAAAAGCACTTCATTTCACATTGCTCTGCGATCATTTCGTCATCTGACATGTGGCACACAGTGTACCTGTACAGGTAATGTCGATTTGATGGAGGGTGTGAACTTACACGAACACAAACATTGGATCACTATAAACAAATCCTGTGTGGTTGTTTGGCAATTTCTTACCGAACCCTCATACATCATTTAACGATGGGAAAGTCCATGAGGTATATATATATATGTATAAAAGAATGGAGTTAACGCAGGTGTAATCAAATATTTTTACTTTCGACACATGTTTCGAAAATTCCACTGATACTATTCAAAAGAATAAATGGTATAAACAATGCAATCTTCTCCTCAGGAAAGTGAAAAAAACGAAACTCGTCAATAAGACATTTTAGCAAAAAATGATGGATTTGTATAGCGATAGACAGAACGCTATTAATATTGTTTAAAAAAAACGTTATATGATATCACGTCATAAGTAGCTAACAGAAAGAGTAGGGATATTAATAGTGAATGTTAAATATAAAGGAAATTAAAGTTTAAATTATATATAATGATAGAGACTACTTATATGCACTAAATGTATGTTTTTGCCAATGCTTACATCTGTATGCTCGCTCTATAACCGTGTTTACTAGAGTATTTTTAGAAAAAATAATGAAAAATAGCTCAGAATTGCAGAGAAGACAGAATTTCTTGCCTTTGTCATATGGTATCGAAATTGAGAGAATCAACCATTCTAAATGAAATTGTTCATTGTGGTCTTTTAAATCCCAAATCAGTTTACTGACACCGGTACTATTCCATTTATTTCTATCCCTAAATGTTGAGTAATGGATAGAAATTCTTTTAGATAACTCTAACGATGTACTTCCAATGTAAAATCGTACTTTATTACGAGTACTGATTATACACTGGTATATAGAATTTTTAATCTTAGAGTTACTTGACATAAACTTAATTCTATTGGAATTGACTTCAGATACAATAACCTTGTTATTAATATTTCTAGAGGGTTGGATGGTATTAGCTAAATTAATGTTAGTATTAGTAAATGTATTAATATTTAACAGTTTGTTATTATGAGAAGAGATAATTTGCAAGAGATTTTTTGTGTTTGAAAAACCTATCCTAATCTTATGTGAATTGATTATAGAGTAATATCTAGAATTGTTTGGAAAATTCCTAGCAATAGCTTGACGACACAGCAGTGGGAGATTAGATTTAATTTGTCTCCCGTAAGGAATTATTAACCAAATATTTTTACTAGTATTCATAGCGTATTTACTTTTTGAAGGTGTTATATTTACTTATAGATCAATAATAGGGGATTAAATAAGGGTTATCTGCCTTCATTCGCTTTGTATCGGTGCGTAAGTTATGTTTGTTATCAATAATTCTTTTACGACTAGAAATCTTATCTACATTATTGAATTTACAATTAGACTGAGCAGAATCTATGTAGAAAATTGTCTCTGTATAACCTGCTTTGATTAAGGCAGAGTTATAGAATTCAGCATTATTATTGAAAATATCAACATTAGCAGATAATTTAGATAATCTAAATGAAATATTCTTAACCAAGTTCTTAGTAATTGCTCCAGGATGATTACTAAATTTGCTAATGGACTTAAGATTGGTCAACGGTTTACGATATGGGAGGTAAGAGTCACTGTGTAAATTAAGCGTAATATCTAAAAAGTTGGCCTTCATCATATCGTCATCAAAAACGATTTTTAGGTAAAGTAAACAATCATCACGATATAGACCTCCATAAATGTTAGGGAACTCTTCAGCCATTTCAAAAAGAATATATATACAGACCAAATCGGCTGTCTGTGCTGAATCAGAACTTCCCATTGGTGTATCGAAACTATCTGGTGTGTCTTTACGGACCCACAACTTATCATCAAATTTAATAATAGATCTTCTGGCTGCCAACACAACATTAATTTCTTCTCGGGTGAGACCAGCTTTGTTATGAGCAAGCCAAAGTGCCTTATTAAGTACTATTGGATTGATAGAAGAATAAAAATTGGAAATATCAAACTGGATAAACTTAGTACTCACCTTATTGTTAATAGAACTAAACCAACCAGTCAACTACTTCAAACGAATTAGTCCATAAACTAAGTTTTAATGTTTTGATTAAATTAGGAATATATTTATCTAGTATATTTTTACTAAGGATACCGATGTCAGAGCTAGAAGGGCAGATAAGCCTTAATGATGGGTTAGTAAAAAAATTTGGTTTGTGATCCTTCAAAATGAACCGAGGTTGCTTAGGAACAAGTGGTTCTGTCTTCGTTTGTAGGTTATATTACTCCATGATTTTCATAGCCTCAATGTTGGCTTTCTTAAATATTCTTTTATCAGCAATTTTATACTTTTTCTGAATTTCTTTTTTAAGTAATTCCAAATAATAGTCTTTATAAAGTTTGTACAGATTTCCAGTCTTATCAGATTGAATCAACATAGTTGAATATGGTACTTAAGTTAAAGGCACCAGAATTTATTATGGTATTATCCATATAATTCAAAATGGGGGTGATTATAATCAAAATAAGCAACAAGGATATCCAAACATGTTTTTTGTCTATCTACTTATCCTCTTTGTGATTTTGGATAAAAAGAAAACTATACAAATGAATCCTTCGAATTTAACTAAATTCTATATTTTTATGCAGCTGAAGATTGCTCTGCATTTTAAATTGATGTAATGTTTGCATCGTTCAATTAAATGGAGTCGCATGAAACGATCGTACTGCATTACCTCTGGATATCCTTGTTGCTTATTTTGATTATATATATATATATATATATATATATATATATATATATATATATATATATATGTAATGTATGTATGTTGCTTCCATGTAATTGGCTTGGCTAGACTGGCTTGCAGATCAAATTTTGGTTTTTTGGCTCCAGAAGATGATGTGTTTTTGTTTGCAATAAAATTGAAAGGTGTAAAAACTTTTTTCTTGGTTTTGCTCTCATTCATCCTTGGTGACATGAAAGGTGCTCTACAATCAGTTTTTTTTAGAAGAGCTAGACACTTTCTTGGCACTCAACTTCTTTGCAGATGTTTCCTGCCCTTTTTTCGTAGACTTTGGTAATTTAGAACAGGAGTTTGTGAACTGTAAACTTTAGGAATGAAACTAGTCGCAGGAGCACGTTTTGGAATCTTAGATTGCAGCGATCGGCAACTTTGTTTTTCTGATATTTTTTTTATTCTCTTCCACTATCTGTTTAGCAAGTCGTGCAGGTGTAAGCAGTTTCTGAGCACGTTTGTTTTTTGTTTTTTTTTTCTAAATACACATCAAGGGAGTCAAATTTCTGAAACATTTTCCAATGAATTTTTTTCCAATTTTTTTACCTGCTTTTTCAGATGGCTCTGCAATATTTGATTCCTTCTTGGAAGATAGTACCATGTTGACACAATTATCAAATTCTGTTGCTGTTTTTGAAATCATATTGGTTGTGGTTCTTTTCTGAACATATATGTAATGTATGTTTCTACATTAGTGACCTTCAGTTAAAGCTTTCTTAATTCTGTAAGAGATTTAGTGTAATGTTTCTGGAATGTGGAATTCTATACTTCTTGACAAGTCTTTCAGTGTTCGTTATTTGTAATGGTTGGTTTGTGGTAATCTGGTTTGTTTAGATATATTTCTCGGTCGTGCAGTCTGTTCTATACAGTGCTAAGTCACAGTAATAATAATAATAATAATAATAATGATAAATAATTATGGTAGTTTAGTTGGGGGTCAGATATTCCTTATACAAATCTAAATGATTTAGATTAGTATTGCATATCATCATCATCATCATCATTATTATTATTATTATTATTATTCTTTATTAGACAATGCAGTGCTAACCAACAACAGTTTTTAGTTGCCACTGAACAACTATCACCAGCATTACCTCGTCTAATGTCTATGGTTTACTGTTACAGAATGCTTAAATGAGGGAGGAGGTAAATAGTGCATTGTGTGTGTGTGTATGCATAGACCTATATTTTTCCTAAATAGAGTAAAAAAAAAAGCAATACATGTAAACTAAAAGCAACCTTTATACTTTCCAATATCGAATAAATCTGGGTTTTTTTTTTGTTTTTTCTCTTTTTAAACTTTCGAATTGGCCATTCAAAGAATGTAAGAACCTCTCTCATCTCTCTCTTTTTGTCTCTTTGGTATACTCCCTACTTTATTGTATACCACCATCAGCTGAATAGTGTGTGTGTGTGTGTGTGTGTGTATATATATATATATATATATATATATATATATATATATATTCACACATACACACAGGTGTGTACGTATATACATACATATACATGTATATATGTACATACACGTATATACTGAATTCTTTTTCTCAACTTAAAAAGAATTCATCTTAAATCAAGTATTGAGTTCTTTTTTCACTTAGCATTTGAATTTACCCCTATCACCATTACACACACTCCTCTTCTCTCATTGACTTTGCTAATGGAAGTTAGGGTTAAGTTAGGTTTTTGGGGGTTTTTTTTTAAACAATATCACCTTTTATTTTATTTCAAATATTTTTTATAATTATTATTTCAGAGCAAAAGTTATAGATTAAATCTTCTGTCACAAAGGTAGCTCTCATTATTATGTTCATTTGTACAAACACACACACACTTATGCTGGGGGTAAAAGTAAAATTTTTTTTTTTTAAAACCCAAAACTGAAGAAAATAACAATGTACTTAAGACTGTTTTTTTTTTGTTTTTTTTTCTTAAGTCTAATGTTACCTTTGTAGAGTTATTAGTTTTATAGAAAACCAACTACCCTCATCAAACAGAAAAAAAAAATCTTAATTATTGATTGTAAATAGAATTAATCTATTTCTCCTTTCTTTTCCTCTGCTTGTACCTATTCTTTGAAGTCGAATTCTGACACACAAAATAATGCGTAAAAACAAGCAAAAAACCATCAGATATTGACTTTCCATTAAATCTCTTATTTGGTATAGTTCCATGAAATTGGAGAAAGATTGACAAGAATTTAATTTTTTTTTATTTTTGGTCGGGGGGTCGTTGTTGTTTTTTTTTTTATATATATATATATATATATATATATATATCAACCACACTCCCACTCCATCTCCCACCCCCCTTCTAAAAGTATGTGCCTAGGTTTGGTTTTTAAATAGAGGGTACAGTGTTCCTTCTAAAGTGAATCATCATCTTGACAGTTCAGTCTATAAATAGTATCGATATGTGTTTGGTGTTTTGTGAGGGTCACTAATAGTCATTGAAGACATAAACTAAAATTACATTACTGAACAATAAAAAAAAAATAATAATTAAATTTGAGAATTAAAAAAAAAAAAAAATCCCAACAAAAAATACAAAACAAAACAAAAAACAGTGGCAGCAGTTGTGGCTGTATGACTGGCTAACGCCAAGTGTTTTCCCTCTTTCTGCATAGTGTGGTTACATGGGGTCAGAGTTCGTTTGTCATTGATGGAACATGGAAAATTTTTTTAAAAATCTGATGTCAGTGTTCCCAAAAGAAATAAGTTTGCCTTGCAAGCTAAAAAGTTCACCTCTGCAGAATATATTCATGGCGTAAAATAATTTTTGCTTGAAACATTTTCTTATACTATATTCAAATTTTGCTTTTGAATAAATGTTACAAGTTGGAAGCTATTTGTTTTTGTTTATTTTTCCTTTGTGTTTGTATATGTATTTTTTTTTCTCTTTTGCTTTCGTTAAAATAATATATTATACTCCACAGGTACTCGGTTCACTTGCCATTAATGTTTTACTGTATTTTTATATATATATATATACTAGCAGTATCGCCCGGCGTTGCTCGGGTTTGTAAGGGAAATAACTATACAGCATTTTTAGAGAGTTATAGCCAAAAAATAGCAAAATAATGCATTTAAAATGGAAAAAATATGATGGTAAATTTTTTTTTAAATCGTTGACTCATCGTAGACATTTTTAGAGAGTTACTTCCCTTTAAAAAAATATGCATGAAAATGGAAAAAAAGTGATGGTAAATTATTTTTAAAATCGTAGGCTCATCATAGACAAGCACTAATACCCAGAAGGGCTCGATATGAATCACGACTATAGGATACCCGGTTTTGGTTAAACTGCACCGCAAAATGTGGGAGTAGTTAGGAATCTAAATCGAAGGGGACAGACACTCACACAACTACAGTTTTATATATAAAGATATATATATATATACAAAAAGGGTGAAATATAATTAATTTGATAAAATTAATAAATTTCACCTAGTATTTTTTTCGGTATGGAAATGACCATATTTGGTAAGAATTATATTAATTATAATAAAGGGTTAATTGCAACAAGTTGCTCAAAACCGCATACCAAAAATATTAGAAATAGCAGCCAAATAGAATACTATTTCTACTAATCCAATTGGCTGGGATTTCGTTGTTTTCTTTCTCTTTGCCATAGACGGGTTACAAATTCTGTTTGTTTGTGGAGACTTTTTTAATAGTAGTAGAAATAGTGATCTATTTGGCTGCTATTTCTAATATTTTCGGTATGTGGTTTTGAGCAACTTGTAATTAACCCTTTATTATATTTAATATATATATTAAATGGCCCAGTGGTTAGGGCAGCAGACTCGCGGTCGTAGGATCGCGGTTTCGATTCCCAGACCGGGCGTTGTGAGTGTTTATTGAGCGAAAACACCTAAAAGCTCCACGATGCTCCGGCAGGGGGTGGTGATCCCTGCTGTACTCCTTCACTACAACGGCGGTGCATCAGCATGGCCGCAGCTCTGAGCTGAAACTAGAAAAAAAAAAATGTGTGTGTGTGACCACGTGTGCACCGTTGGCAATATTTTTCCTCCGTCTTCCCTTCCTTGGATCTTTCCTTTTCCTATGTTTCTGCCGAAGAGCTCTGCTCGAAACATTAAATCCTCCTTCTTTCCTGAGCGTCCAATAACACTATACTTGTTCTATGTCCTCACATTGTTGTGTTTTCTCTTTGTGCTTTCATGTTTGGATTAACTATATATATATATATCTTCTACTTGTTTCAGTCATCAGACTGTGGCCAAGCTGGAGCACAACCTTGATGAATTTTTAATCGAATCAATTGACCCCAGTACGTATTTTAAGTTTGGTACTTATTCTGTTGGTTTCTTTTGTCAAACTGCTAAGTTATGGGGATGTTAACACACCAACACCGGTTGTCAAGTGGTTGTGGTGGTGGGGAGGTGACAGTTACAAACGTGTGTGTGTGTATAGTGCTGGTCCCATGTTAAAAGCACACTATAAAGTGGTTGGCATTAGGAAGGGCATCCAGCTGTAGAACCCAAGCCAGATCAAACTGGAGCATTGTGCAGCTCTCTGGCTTCCTAGCTCTGGTCGAAACGTAGTTCTCAGAGAGAGATTCACAATCTCAATGTGACAAAGTTGACCCTTTGAAATACAGGCGCTACTCATTTGTAACATGAAGTAGTGTTTTATTCAAGGACATGACGTGCCACTGGAAATCAAACTCACAATTTTATGATCATAAACCAAATATCCTAAACACTAAGCCACGTGCCTTCACTAGTGTACATAATATCTTGACATCTGCAGTGCATGCCCAGCCCCAAGGAATTCTTTTAGCTCGCTTAAGAACCACTGGTCTAAATTCATCTGAACTCCAACCCTATTCCAATGTTTCTCTCTCCAAAGTATGAGAGCAGATCCTAAAATGGACCAGATATTTCTTTATTGCCCAAGAGGGGACAAACAAGGACAGACAAAGGGAATAAGTCGATTGCATTGGCCCTGGTGCGTAACTCGTACTTACTTAATTGACCCTGAAAGGACAAAAGGCAAAATCAACCTCAGCGGAATTTGAACTCAAAACTTAATGGCAGACAAAATACCTATTTCTTTACTGCCAACAAGGGGCTACACAGAGAGGGGACAAACAAGGACAGACAAACGGATTAAGTCAATTATATCAACCCCAGTGTGTAACTGCTACTTATTTAATCGACCACGAAAGGATGAAAGGCAAAGCCGACCTCAGCGGAATTTGAACTCAGAATGTAACGGCAGACGAAATGCCACTAAGCATTTTGCTCAGCGTGCTAACAATTCCGTCAGATATTGCAGACTCAAACATTGTAGACTGTACCCGTCTATTTCTGACAAATCTCTACCGACTAATATGACAACTGCTAGCACCAGTTAGGACTTGGGTCTGTCATGAAGCCGTGGGCCTCATAAGGCCAAAGATTAACCGGATTTCCATGGTGTACAAGTGACTGAGATTACAACACTTCTCCATTGAACGAGGCACTAGTCCATCATTTGGTTAACTTCCCAGTTATTTCAAAAACTCGTCTATGGCTGAGTGGACTTGAGCAATGTAGAATGAAATGTTTTGCTAAAGAACTCAAGGCTTGGCCTGATCTGAGAACAAAGACTGATCTTCTGATTGCAAGTGGAACTCCTTGACCACTAGTCCACATGCCTTCACACTAACTCCAGCATCCTCCCTCTATTTCTGCTGGTGCCATGTAAAAATGCCCCAGTGCCTTGTAAGAAGCACCCAGTGCACTTTCTAAAGTGGTTGGTGTTAAGAAGGGAATCCAGCTGTAGAAACCATGCCTAAACAGACAACTGAAGCCCAGGCAGCTCTTTGGCTGGTTAGCTACACTCAAACTGTCCAACCCATGGCCTGCATGGAAAATTGACGTTAAATAATGATTCCAACTCTTTTGAACCGGTAAGCTTATGTGCTACTCATTTCACCTGCAATTCCTCTCCTGCTTTTCAACTCCCCAAACCCAACCCTAAACACCTCACACAAACTTCTAGCTGCCACTACCCTTCTTCCCCCCCCCCCGCCATCCTTTTGACCTTTCCAACAGATATATTGATTTCTAGCATCATCTAAATCAGTGGTTACCAAACTTTTTTGACCATTGACCCCATTAGCCACTTCTTCTACATGAACCCCCTTTAGCCACTACTTCCGCATTAACCCCTCCTTCCACATTGAGCCCCTTTATCCACTTCTTCTACATTGACCACCCTCCTCATTTAAAATATCTTAATACCCTACCATACCATATCTTAAATGCATACCCAGTACTGATGCTGGCAATTAAAATGTTAGCTAAAATATACATGTATGACAAATTAAGAAATTCTATTGAAGATGACATACTTTTTATATTTAAGACATGTTTGAGTATAAACTTTCAATTTTTATGAAATTGTTCTCACAGTTAGAAAATGTGAAAAACACATATTGTTGGAATATCTTTTATTGAAATTGACAACATCAAAGCGAGGTATGAGCAAAGTGATCCTGAATTGAGGCATTGATATCAGGCTGAATGTCGGTCAATTTCAGTTTCAAATCACCTCATTCCTCCAGGTTCAGGCAATTTCTATAAGCAAACACTTGACAGTCCATATCCGTTCAATCTCACCTCTCAATCTTCAATTATGATACAGATTATGACACCAGGCCTCAAACGTTAGCAACAGCAGACTTCTCACTGCTGTGAAAATTTGTTTTCCCACGTTTCATGGCACTAAGTATTTCAAACAGTTCATCTGTGTGAGCTGGTCTTTCGCATACCTATTTCTTTATTACCCACAAGGGGCTAAACATAGAGGGGACAAACAAGGACAGACATAGGTATTAAGTCGATTACATCGACCCCAGTGCATAACTGGTACTTAATTTATCGACCCCGAAAGGATGAAAGGCAAAGTCGACCTCGGCGGAATTTGAACTCACAACGTAACGACAGACGAAATACGGCTACGCATTTCGTCCGGCGTGCTAACTCTTCTGCAAGCTCACCGCTTTCGCATACTGACCCCTATTCGGCCCCTTGGCTTTCATCGACCCCGCTGTAATTGCTCACTGACCCCTGGTCTAAATTGACCTGCCAAGTCCATAACATCTTTACCGAATAAAATATATTTTTGAAAATTTTCTTCAATAACAGTTGAAAATTCAATGGTGTTCACAATAAAGTAAGTAAAAAAGGACAATGTTTCAACAACAGTGTGCTACACAAATGTGTCTGTGTATATATTTTTTTTACTTGTTTCAGTCATTGGATTGTGGCCATGCTGGAGCATTGTCTCAAAGATTTCGGTCTATCAAAGTGGTCCAGCATTTTTGTTTTTGCATTGATTTTTTTTTTTTTACCAAACTGCCAAGTTACAGGGACATAAACAAACTAACACCGTCAAGTAATAAGATAAACATGTACATGCATTCACACACACACAATATCAGGCTACCACACTGTTTCCATTTGCTAAATTCATTAACAAGGCATTGGTCAGCCCAGGGTTGTAAGTAAAAGACACTTGATTAAGCTGCCATGCAGTGGGATTGAACTCAAAATCAAGTGGTTGCAACATGACCTTAACCACACACATGCATGCACACTCACATGTAACAGTTTATAAATACATTTATTGTAAATATACAGGGTGGACCAAAATTCAGGCACCAAGATTAAAACTTACGCTATGGAATTGTTAAGGGGTAGCTTCAATTTTTAGTAGGCACAGGAGTGGCTGTGTGCTAGGTAGCTTGCTTCCCAACCACATGGTTCCAGGTTCAGTCCCACTGTGTGGTACCTTGGGCAGGTGTCTTCTACTATAGCCGTGGGCCAACCAAAGCCTTGTGAGTGGATTTGGTAGATGGAAACCGAAAGAAGCTCATGTATATATATATATATATGTGTATGTGTGTGTGTATATGTTTGTCCCCCACCATCGCTTGACAACCGATGCTGATGTGTTTACGTCCCCGTAACTTAGCAGTTCAGCAGAAGTGACCAATAGAAAAAGTACTAAGCTTACAAAGAATAAGTCCTGGGGTCGATTTGTTTGACTAAAAGCGGTGCTCCAGCATGGTCGCAGTCAAATGACAAACAAATAAAAGCATAAAACAACATGTTATAAATAAAATGTCAAATGTTTTGGTGCGTGACTTTTGGCCCATCCTGCATATATTTTAAAATTGATATTTTAGGCCATTACTGAAATGTAGGCTAAAAATCTCAGTTTGAATAAATATATATAACATTGCTGCTCTGACCTGACATGTCCTGGTAGGCCTTAGCTGTATTAGCTAAAACAAATGGAATACAGACAAGGGGAAAATTCAGTAGACATTTTTGATTAAGATATGTACAAGTCCTCTTCTAATTACTCTACCTCTTCTATCTATTGGTATCCATGTTCATATATATTTCATTTGTGGGCTGCCTTTCAAGCCTCTGGTGTTGCAGAGTATTGCCATAAATATTTGCATCTTCATCTGCAATGTTTCCTCTTGGTGTCACGTGTTCCCTTTGTATTGTCGGTGTTTCATAGACAACACTGGTCTGTTGCATTCTGTTGTCACTCTGTTGCGTGTTGTTCTCAGTGATTTTACATCGGAGATATTGGAAGTCATCGTATACGTTTTTCGTGTTACTTTTAGCATCGTTTGTATTGCCATCTTCTACTGGAACTTGCTCAAAAGTTAAAGTTTTTCTGTGAGAGAAAATAAAATAATTATTTCTTAATTAAGGAAATTTGATGAACAGATGATGAATGAAGATGCATGTTATCTATCTTTTACTTGCTTCAGTCATTAAACTGTAGCCATATTAGGGCACTACTCTTTTACTTGTTTCAGTCATTTGACTGCGGCCATGCTGGAGCACCGCTTTTAGTCATGCAAATCGACCCCGGGACTTATTCTTTGTAAGCCCAGTACTTATTCTATCGGTCTCTTTTGCCGAACCGCTAAGTGACAGGGACGTAAACACACCAGCATCGGTTGTCAAGTCATGCTAGGGGTACAAACACAAACACACATATATACGACAGGCTTTTTTCAGTTTCCGTCTACCAAATCCACTCACAAGGCATTGGTCGGCCCGGGGCTATAGCAGAAGACACTTGCCCAAGATGCCACGCAGTGGGACTGAACTCGGAACCATGTGGTTCGTAAACAAGCTACTTACCACACAGCCACTCCTGCACCTATTTGAATTTTTATTTTTTCCAGTCCAACAAATCAACCCCAGTATTTATCTTTTGTACAAAACCTGGTACTTATTTTATTGCTGCCTTCTACTGAACTGCTAAGTTATGGTCATGTAAACACCAAGCCCAGTTGTGAAATGGTGGTGGGGGACAAACTCAGACACACACACACACACACATATATATATGATAGGCTTCTTTCAGTTTCCATCTATCAAATCCATTCACAAGGTTTTGGTGAACCTGAGGATTTTTGTAGATGACAATTGCCCAAGATGCAACATAGTGGGACTGAACCCAGAACCATGTGATTAGGAAGTTATCTTCTTATCACACAGCCAGGTCTTTTTTTTAAACCTTGTGTGTCATCATCATCGTTTAACATCCGTTCTCCATGCTAGCATGGGTTGGACGGTTTGACCGGGGATCTGGGAAGCCAGAAGGCTGCACCAGGCTCCAGTCTTATCTGGCAATGTTTCTACAGCTGGATGCCCTTCCTAACACCAAATATAACGTGTGTGTATATATATATATATGTGTGTGTGTGTGTATGTATGTATATATATGTGTGTGTTTAGAAATAATACAGATTGATGGTTTGTATTTTTTTACAAGACCATTTCTCAGAAGATTTTCTGAAGAACGGATGCCCTTCCTAATGCTAACCTTGAAATACAAGTTAAAAGTATAAACCGTTGACCTAAAATTTTGGTGGGATGGGGCAGTCAATTAGATTGATCCCAGTACGCAACTAGTACTTAATTTATCCACCCCAAAAGGATGAAAGGCAAAGTTGACCTCGGCGGAATTTGAACTCAGAACATAAAGACATGAAATACTGCTAAGCATTTCGCCTGGCATGCTGACGTTTCTGCCAACTTGCCACCTTGATAGCAGTCCTTTTATCAAGAAAGCAAAAGGATTGCTTGGACCTTTAGAGATGAGCAAGCTGTGGTCTGTGCAATGCAGTGAGTTCCTTCACTTTCCATCTGTCTCTTTCTCTCAGCTTATGTATGCGAGCATATTTTTCTTAGTGGAGGTGCAATGGCCCAGTGGTTAGGGCAGCGGACTTGCGGTTTCGATTCCCAGACCAGGCGTTGTGTGTGTTTATTGAGCGAAAACACCTAAAAGCTCCACGAGGCTCCGGCAGGGGGTGGTGATCCCTGTTGTACTCTTTTGCCACAACTTGCTCTCATTCTCTCTTCCTGTTTCTTGAGTAATGCTGCGATGGACTGGTGTCCCGTCCAGCTGGGGGGAACACATACGTCACAGAAACCAAGAAACTGGGCCCATGAGTTTGAAAAGGGCGAAAAAAAAATTTTTGTAATGAGGAGAAAGTGTTTGTGTTAGCTGTGTTCAGTTAATAATTGCTATGTCTCTCACTTATTCATCATTATTTCAACGTCCGTTTTCCATGCTGGTAAAGGTTGGATGGTTTGACTGAGGACTGGCAAGCCAGCAGGCTGCACCAAGCTCCTATCTGACCTGGCACGGATGCCCTTCCTAATGCCAACCACTCCGAGATGTAGTGGGTGCATTTTACATGGCACTGGCATCGACCATGTTCGGATGGTGCTTTTTACATGCCACTGGCACAGGAACCAGTCAGGTGGCATGGCATCGACCATGTTCGGATGGTGCTTTTCACGTGCTACCAGCACAGGAATCAGTCAGGGGGCACTGGCATCGACCATGTTCGGATGGTGCTTTTCACGTGCTACCAGCACAGGAATCAGTCAGGGGGCACTGGCATCGACCATGTTCGGATGGTGCTTTTCACGTGCTACCAGCACAGGAATCAGTCAGGGGGCACTGGCATCGACTATGTTCGGATGGTGCTTTTCACGTGCTACCAGCACAGGAACCAGTCAGGGGGCACTGGCATCGACTATGTTCGGATGGTGCTTTTCACGTGCTACCAGCACAGGAACCAGTCAGGGGGCACTGGCATCGACCATGTTTGGATGGTGCTTTTTACGTGCTACCAGCACAGGAACCAGTCAGGGGGCATGGCATCGACTATGTTCAGATGGTGCTTTTCACGTGCTACCAGCACAGGAATCAGTCAGGGGGCACTGGCATCGACCATGTTTGGATGGTGCTTTTTACGTGCTACCAGCACAGGAACCAGTCAGGGGGCATGGCATCGACTATGTGCGGATGGTGCTTTTCACGTGCTACCAGTCAGGGGGCACTGGCATCGACCATGTTTGGATGGTGCTTTTTACGTGCCACCGGCAGCGACCATATTTGGATGATGCCACCAGCACGGGAGCCAGTGGGGGAACACTGGCATCTATCACGTTTGGATGGTGCTTTTTACATGCTGATAATAATGATGATGATAATGATGAAAACAATGCAAACATATTCTGTAGAATTTATCTGGGAATTTGGTTTGATTGGAATGCTAGGTTTATCAAATTCTTTATTCTCTGAGGAATAACTTCCTAATAAAGAATGAAAAATGGATACTCACTGTTTCCTGATGTACCAAATCAAGACACAAAGAGTGATGATGCATAATCCAATAGATATGGTAGCGCCAATATAAGTAATTAATCCTAAAAGAAAATTAGGAAAAGGATAAAAATATAAACATGAAAAGACATAAGCATGAGATTTTTTTGTCAGATAGGGGCAGGCATGGCTGTGTAGTTAAGAAGTTAAGAAGTAAGGCAAAATGCTTAGCGGTATTTCGTCTGCCACTACGTTCCGAGTTCAAATTCTGCTGAGGTTGGCTTTGCCTTTCATCCTTTCAGGGTCGATGAATTTTACTAGTTACGCACTGGGCTCGATATCATCGACTTAATCCCTTTGTCTGTCCTTGTTTGTCCTCTCTGTTTAGCCCCTTGTGGGCAATAAAGAAAGAAGAAGTTAAGAAGTAAGGCGGCGAGCTAGCAGAAGAGTTGGCACGCCAGGTGAAATGCTTAGCGGTATTTCGTCTGCCGCTACATTCTGAGTTCAAATTCCACTGAGGTCGACTTTGCCTTTCATCCTTTCGGGGTCGATAAATTAAGTACCAGTTATGTACTGGAGTCGATGTAATCAACTTAATCCTGTTATCTGACCTTGTTTGTCCCCTCTGTGTTTAGCCTCCTGTGGGCAATAAAGAAATAAGAAGTTTACCTCCTAACCAGATGGTTTTAGATTCAGTACTACTGCATTGTACCTTGGGCAAGTCTCTTCTGCTACAGCTTCTGGCCGACCAAAGCCTTGTGAATGAATCTGGTAGATGGAAACTTGTGTGGAAGCCTGTTGTGTGTGTGTGTTACTGTCCCCTTGCCTTGATATCATGCAGTAGGTGTAAATAAGTGTCACCATCATACAAGTGGTGTCCCTTGTTTCTGTTCTTCCTAGATATATTATGTTTCTTGGAAACAGGTGAGGTTTGGTGACAGGAAGGGCGTCCAGCCATAAGAAACTCTGCCTCAGCAAATTATGCCCGACCCATGAGGATGATGAGCAATGAGCTCTGAATGGAGATAAATATGTGTTAGATATTTCATAGCTGAATAAATGTCAATTATTTCATGGTTGGATGAATATTAAAATATTTTATAGCTGATATCTCATGAATAATTTATATCGTTAGTGGATAAGTATTTAGTAGATAATTCATTGGCAGATAGAGGTTAATCATCTCGTGTATGGATAAATAATTCCCACGTTCATTAGGAAATAATTTATGGCTGGATTAGATATTTCACAGGTAAATATTAGATATTCAAAATAACCAACTAAAACCTGTGTATGCTGAGGTCACCTTTGTATTTCAACCTGTTTGGGGTCAATAGAATGAAGTAGCAATCTAGGGCGGGGGACTAGCAAAATCACTGGAGTGCCAGATGAGATCTGTCTCAGTTCTTTGCATTCTGAGTCCAAATCTTGTGATTGAGATATATATATATATATATATATATATAAGGCTATCATCATCATCATCATCGTTTAATGTCCGCTTTCCATGCTAGCATAGGTTGGACGATTTGACTGAGGAGTGGCGAACCAGATGGCTGCACCAGGCTCCAATCTGATCTGGCAGTGTTTCTACAGCTGGATGCCCTTCCTAATGCTAACCACTCTGTGAGTGTAGTGGGTGCTTTTACGTGCCACCGGTACAAGGGCCAGTCAAGAGGTACTGGCAACGGCCATGCTCAGATAGTGTTTTTTACATGCCAACTGCACAGGAGCCAGTCCAGCAGCACTGGCAACGACCTCACATGAATGTTTTTTCACGTGCTACCAGCACAAGTGCCAGTAAGTTTACTCTACGGATTAAGGTAGAAGAAAGGCCTGATGCCCCTATAAAATCCTTGATCTGTAGAACCTATCCCTTTGATAAGTTCCTATCTACAGAGAACAATTGTGTTGTATGTAGGATGAACCTACGGATTAACTGTAAGGTTAGGAATATAGTGTATAGCTGATGATGTACTGAGGAACAGTGTGGAAACATGACAACTACTTACATTGGATAGACTGCATGCAGCATAGGGGAGCGTATAGATGAGCACTGGCAGGAGCTCAAAGAAGAGAAAGGCTCGTCAGTCCTCTACTAACATACTCAAGCAGAACTTGGAGGCTTGATTAACAGCATAGAGGTTAAAGTATTATCGACATATAGAACTGATATAACACTTAGACAGATCACAAAGGCTACACACATAACAGTAGACAGGCTGAGCCTCAATAGAAAACACAAATGGAACAGTAACACCCACCGCCACACCACATGACTAAAGACAGAAGAGAGAAGGAAAAAATAATAATCTAAATAAAACGCAGACACAAACAGGGTAATACACACACAGTAGACATATATGCACATACCTGTGATACATATAAGAAATATAGATAAATAAATTAATATATTTGTCACATACCTGTGATAAATATAAGAAATAGAAGTAGATGAAAATAAGGGGCATGGATACAAACAATATAATAAGCAAACCCACACACACACACACACACACACACAATAACTTCACAGACAGCTGCAACAGTACTAACAATGACAGTGGCAGTGATAACGATGGCAATAATAACAACAACAACTACCACGATGGCAGCATCATAGGCGAACACACAAACACAGAGAGATACAGAAACTATACCAAATTTTGGGGTCCTAGGAGATCTGCAGCGACAACAGGGGAAGAGGATGGGACTGAGGGAAAGGTTATACTCTTATTTCTTTAGTGCCTACAAGGGGCTACACACAGAGGGTGCAAACAAGGACAGACAAACTGATTAAGTCGATTATATCAACCCAAATGCATAACTGGTACTTATTTAATCGACACCGGAAGGATGAAAAGCAAGGTCGACCTCGGCGGAATTTGAACTCAGAACATGGCGGCAGACAAAATACCGCTAAGAATTTCGCCTGGCGTGCTAACGTTTCTGCCAGCTCAATGACACACACATACATGCAAACATACATAAACGCGGATGCAAATGCACGCGCACATAAGGATACGCATCATAGAAGGGCAGAATTAAATAAGTGGAGCAAGAGCACACACAAAGACGAAAAGTGTCACTGAAGAGGTCACAGATGTGTGACGAAAGATTCCCAGACAATGGACATGTGTTAGAACACGGCTGGCCAACCTAAGACCCGTGGGCTGCATGTGACCCGCAGACTTTTATCTTGCGGCCTGCTTGATACTTTCTTGAAATGGGTTTCTTTAAACAAACATTAAAAAATTTTTATCAAAAATTAAAGATTGTAATGGAAAGCTAAAAAGAAAGATGCTACTGTTTTTGCAACGATAATATTTCATGTTGAATCAATGATCATTCATTCATTATTGTAATACTAGCATGAGAAAGCAAAATGCTTTCAATTCTGTCAGCATACAAGCAGCCCTCCAAAAACTTTCTATGATTAAGGTGACCCACCATGTAATTCGAGTTGGCCAGGGCTCAGTTAGAATAAGAGCAGTAATAATTTATTTGGCAAAAAAAAAATTATTAATAATCCTTATTATTATAATTATTTTATTATTGCTGATACATACACATATATATATATATATATATATATAGGGAGTTCACGAAAGAAAACAAAAGACGAAGACAGGTGGTGTACAAAACAAACAGATGTATTAGTATAATGCTCAGGAATAGAAAAAGTCTTTTACGTTTCGAGCCTACGCTCTTCTACAGAAAGGGACACAGAAAAAAACAAGGAGAGAAAAATAATGTGTGTAGTGGCTACCGATCTATCATATATATATGTGTATAAGAAGGTGGAAATTATGACTATAAAGCGAAAGAGTACACGATAGATGAGAAGAGGGAAATAATTCAGGTTCAGAAGGAGTTATCTCCCTTTATTAATTAAACTTAACATTGACAAAAGGAAAGTTGGCTACACAAATATAGCATTCTACTTGTTTCAGTTAAAGAGTTTTAGTGTATGAAATGGACCCCAGGACTAATTCTTTGTAAGCCTAGTACTTATTCGACTGGGCCGTTTTGCCGAACTACTAAGTCACACCAGAAGATTTGTAGGTCCCTACTAGTTGTTTTTCTATAGAAATTTCCAACCATTGCATTAAACCTCAACCTGGGCTTTGTTGCTCCTAAAAGCGGGATCCCTTTCTGGATTCCTTCCACTACTGCCTATTTCTGATCAGTCACAATCATGCAGGCCCAGATAGCAGCTGAGATCATCTTGTCATATTGTATTTTGTCTTGGTTGGGTCATTGGTAACTAAACTGGTGACCCCACCAAATGAGTTGGGTGAGGAGGGTGGTTATTAGACACCCTGCAGGACAGAAAACAAAACCCATCCAAAAGAGCAGAGGAATTCAGGAAAGTCAGTGGCCATCCAGTGGTGGTGGTGGTGGTGGTGGTGGTGGAGGGACTGTGAGCATGTATGTATATAATTTTTAACCTTTCAACTTTTTTACTTATTTATTTTCATGTTAGGAAGGGCATCCAGCTGTAGAAACACTGCCAAATCAGACTGGGCCTGGCGCAGACTTCTGGCTTCCCAGACCCCAGTTGAACCGTCCAACCCATGCTAGCATGGAAAACGGACGTTAAACGATGATGATAATGATGTTGATGATGATTTTCATGTGTGTGTGTGTGTGTGTGTGTCCATGTGTCATGTGAGTTTCAACAGTAAAGAACAAGCCCTAACATATTCCTGCAATGAGGTAAAAGCTCTCTAAAGGGGCTTACAAACCCACTGTGCCAAGCGTGGCAAGTATGGTAACACTCCCAGATGACATACACTAATATATGAAATGTATTAAAATAATTAAGAACTTACTTGCATGGAAATGTAGTATATGTGATTGGTCTGAATCTGTTGAATTATTCCTTTCAAGAATTGGTGTTGTTTGGAAGTTCTTCATTATTTAATACAAGTTTTCTTTCTTTTTTATTGATGGTTTGTAATCTCTGCAAATTAACAGACAAAGCATTAATGAATAATTACAATAAATATGACTTAAGAGGCTATCCTCATGCCCCCAAGTAGACACTGATGTGTGATGCAGTCCTTGATCCCATCAGATCCTGTCAAACCTTCCAACCCATGCCAGCATAAAACATGGGCATTAGACAACGATGGCAATTCATGTATGTATATACGTAAGAAATAACAAAAAAAGTGTAAATAACAGACAGAGTCAGGACTATTGAAGGAGGAATTACAACTGTGTTTCGTCGTCTGCTACCACAACAGCTCCTTTATAGGATCCAGTTAGCTCAAGACATCATCGGGAGGAACCACGTTCGGTTTTGGCCCCTACTCCTCTACCATTTTGACGTGGCGGGGCCCTTACTTTCGGAGGTGTCTTCAGCTCTGGTGTTGGGTGCATGTCTTCTTTCTTCTGTTCCCTGGCCTCTTCGATGTATCGTCAGTGAGTGTCAGCCGGTGACTGACTGTCTTGTCAAATTTTTCCCTTTAAATATCTGCCGCATAGGCTCCAGCATGCAGCCCCAGCAAGTTGTCACATGACACTGTCTCACCTTAACTGACTAGTGAAGGCACGTAGTTTTAGCCCGTACTTTTTCTAAACGACCGTCACCTGTCAGTCAGCTTGTCTCACCGAATTGTTATTTCCCTTCGGTGTGTTTATGACTTTCAAGCTAGACACGATAATTTTAGGAAAATAAAAATAAGAAATAAGTGGAAATTTTACCGGTGAGTGTGTTACATAATAAGGCAAAAAAGAAAATGACTCTTCCCCAGACACAACATAACAAAA